>NC_083597.1:29020347-29323378 GCF_020882245.1 Rhopalosiphum padi | reverse complement strand
TGTACAATGTGTTTAAAAATCGTTTAGAGTGTTTGACACTTGAGTGTCTAGAATTGTTAAAACAAAGTATGTAAAAAGTACTTCCTTATAACGTTAAAGTCTATATTAAGTTTCTTTGTATTACATTGTATCTGTGTGTATGATTTATATTCTAACATAATGACATTTATTTATACTTGCATAAATTAAAATTTTCAAACTATTTACTTTACTCCGGTTTGTGGTGCGTTAATAAGTCAATGTGTTTTATTTAATAATATTATTTATATATCTTATTGTATACAATCTATATGTATTTATTTACAATTTATAAAACAGTTTATTCAACAACAGTTTCAAAAATCTCGATAATATTAATTATTAATTACCTACATATTATTACTACGAATCACGTATTAATCTGTATGACGACTATACCTATATATTCTAGATTTTTACCATATCCGAAGCTCGAGCGCAAAAGACATTGCAGAGAAAAATCGTTACATCAATATTACATCGTTGGATGCACGTGTTGTCCTTCGCATCAAATGTGTCATGAATGTATTATTATTATTATTTTTTTTTTAATAATAATAAAATACAATTTTGCCAATATCTATAACGCGCGCGCGTGTGTGTGTTTGTTATATGTTATAGCGATAATAATGGGTATAATATTGTCGGTCGTTTCAAAACGAACAAACTAATTGATATTTTATGTACGCAGTCGACGGAACGGATGGTTGCACGATAATTAATCATCGTTCTCTCTCCGTCTATTATAATATTACACACACACACACACACACACACACACACACACACACACACACACACACACACACACACACACACACACACACACAGGTTACGAGCTTAATAGATAGGTACTAGGTACACTAACATCTGAATAATACGCGTTTTATATTCAAAGAGATAATATCGTACATATATCTGTACACGGCAGTATCGTATATGTGTAACGTGTGTATACCTATAAACTTCACGTGTGCGTATATATTATAATGCGGTAAACCAAGCGCAGTCTCCCCTGTCGACGCACAGTTATTTTCAATTGTACGTTATTACCTATAATGCCGTGTAATATTATGTATATACGTGTGCGTCTTTCTGCAATACGACTTAATCATTATTATGTATAGTAATAATATAACTGTGACTACTATATTATTATATACAATGAATGCGAGTATAAATATAAAATGTCGACGGCTTTATATACGTTTCATAATCTATATAACAAACTGGCGTTATATTAATATTATACATTTACCTAATAAAGAAACGGACAGCGGTCGTAAAATGCACTTTATCGATTTGGGAAACGCACTGCAAACTATAATATTTCTAGGTATAGTATGTACAGGCTTGTAGTGACTACCGCACCGTACAGCAGTCGTAACATCGTTGACTCAATGTCGTAGGTATGTAGGTAGTACATCTGACCAAATGTATTATAAATCTGACCGCATTATCCTATATCATAATGATTTTCGTGCTAATCTCAGCACCGATTTCGAGGACGATACATTTGATACATAGATACATTTGTGTATTGTGCATAACCATGGTATATGTTGCTGAAAGTCAACATTGTTAGAAAGAGATAGTCAATGCCTATTGATATGATGGAATCTTAAGTGCTGTACATGCTGTATTTTTCTAACGCAATATTAGCCCCTATCAGTTATTACTTAATTTATCTATAGGTCTATGATGTAACCTATAGGTTAAATAATAGTATATTAAATGCCATTTTAACGTACTGGAATATACCGGAACCACGAATTGTGCAACTAATGACTACCGTATTGAAAATATAAGAATGCACCATTAAATCCAAATCGTATTTTCGATTATTCTCTAAATATTTATTTTACGCGTACAGATTTTGTGGTTTATTATTATTATGAATAGGTAGCTGTCAAAGCAACAAAAATTCCGATTTACGATGCGGCAAACTCGACAAAAAAAAATCGTAAAAACGTATAAATCAGACGACCACGGCGTTCTATTGATTGTTAAACGATGTCGGCGACAGTATTATAATAAATGTGAGTTTACAAGACGATTTCCGAACCAAAAATGTGGTGATCGTGTAACGACCAAAGAAGAATTTTAAAAGATTGGCGGCAAAACTTCGCGGCGGTAACAGCATATATTACAATAATATACTGTGCTATTAGAGACATTATACTCGGTCGACTGCCGTTGTAGCAATGCTCCAGTCATATTATTATCATATTTGTGTTACACTATAACCTTGGCATTCCTGCTGGATTGCCGCGAAAAAGACTGCAATCCCTATACTATATATCGCAATTACGTCCATTGTTAACGGCGATTTATTGCCACTAAAGAATGATTCGCCGCCGCCGTCCTTCGACGCGGACCGTCTACAGAAGGTTTACGGAGTTGTTATTTCACTGCAGTTTGGCCGCTGTGAATCGTGTTTCGAATTACGCAATTTTCGATCAGAAATGAACTCGGATGTACCTACATGACTTTTGTTGTCTACACTTCTATCAGCTGCAACTATATAATATGTTGGAACTTATGTTGGAACTCTCGCGCATTCCGATGACACCGATTAACTCAGCCGGAATAAATACAAGAAACGGATTAAAAACGATTGCGTTTATTTAGTGTAGTAATTATTATGCATGTATTGAATTGTGTTGGGTAGAGGTTATCGGGCAAATCGTCTCGAAAAATGCAAATCAACGGACGGATTCCCGTGGGTAAGTAGCTTACACTGTCAAGTCGAAATACAGTCTGAATTCAAAATATTCGGCGTTTCCCGTTTGAGGTAATCTGTTCACACAGGGAGGACGAAATATACAGCTTATTTGGTGGGCGCGGGAGGGTAACTGTTTAAGCTACGGTGGCTGTTATATATTGTATTTATATACATTAAGCCTAAGAGAAACAATCGACTTAGTTTAGGGTTAAAGCGATGGGCCATTAATTCAAATCTTGTGTTAAATTCATGCCGTCTGATTAAAGCGGTAGTAATAATCATTTATATCTAAACTGTTGAGTTTAATTTGGTATCAAATTTCGTCACATAATCGTATTCTTTGTATCTGGCATGGTTTAACGGTGCAATTTTCATTATCATTTCTCAAGTACATTAAATAGTTGGAAATAATATATATATTATTATAATCTAATATAAATCTGTATACGAATAATTGAAATTTTGGTAATCAAACTAAATTTCATTGACTTTAATTGATTATTGTATATGAACATTGCTTGTGCAGGAATAAACTACGGAGATAAGATATTAGTCAATGTTAATTATAGTACAGATACATATAAGTTATATAAATTTAATAAATAATAGATTATAATAACATTATAGATATTATTTGATAACAATATTAACAATTTTATTTATATTTTAATTTATGGATTTTAAGATGTATGAACTATTTAATATAAAAAAAAGTTATAATATACATTATTTAAAAAGAGAAGGATGGAGAGGCTAAAGCCCCACCCCTTGACTATATCGTACTGAACTTTAATAAGTTATGAGGGGTAAAATCAATCGCATAAATAAATTACGTATATACTCATACAAATTACATGTAATGATTATAGTAAGGGACATTTTAAAATTTATAATTTATTTATGTAGAGGTGAAGCCAATAAATATAAGGAGAAATAGTCAAAGGCTTTTGAGTAAAATTATTGGTTTACAATAATATAGAAATTTTTTTAAATGTTTAATAGAAAATGCATATTTATTTTGAATCTTGTAAAATTACTCATGTCTTTGGTATTTACATTTCGTAAAATATAATATAAAAATGTATTATATAAACTGAATAGGTATATAAACAAAAAAAAAAAATGTTTCTCATCATAATATATTTTTTTTTTAAATTAGTACAAACCGGAATGGTTTGTTTGATAGAAAAAAATACTTTATGCTTTAAAAATGTTATGAGTTACCGAGTTGACAGTAAATTAAAATAATTAATTAAATACCATCGATACAATATTATGTATATTACTGATAATTCATATTGCCAAAAATTAAAAATGCAAATAATAACAATAATTTCATCAAATTTAAACTGTCATTTTTTACAAAAATGGTAAAGCCATTTTAAAGAGATAATATTATAAATTTCGACTATAAAAATAATTTATGTTTCCTCGTTATTGTTTGTATTTCTATAGAAATAAATTGTGCATATAATAATACCTACTTGAAATATGACACGTGTTTAGGAGCGCTAGTATTAATAACATGTCATTGTTAATGATAAAACTATAGTGCCCACGCCAAGTTCCGTGAAATGACATTAATACTATAAATAATTAATATTAAATAATAAATATTAATACAACTTTAGTAAAATACGTGATTATAGTGACTCATGACTAAGCCCTATACTTAGAAGCAAGAAGGTAATTATTAAAAAATATAGGTATTATATTACTAATATATTTTATTAATAAGAATTCCTTTCAATAAAATCCAACGAAGAATAAAAAATAATATTATCGATAATCGATGACTAAAATTGCACACAATATAACTTCAGCACAATTTTACTATATTTCATGAATTACTTTTTAAAAATATATTATGAATATTTATATTAAAAACAAACTTCAAATGTTGTACTAGAGAAATTGATAAATAATGTGTACATAACAACTAACAAGTAATGTTTGTCCTTAACCATCAAAGTATACTTGTATAATATATTAATACATAATATCAAACAAAAAGTCACGGGTCACGGAATATTTGAGCAGAGTTCAGTTGAAGTTTATTATTTAATTTTTAATTATTTTTCAAAAAGTTTTTGTAAATTTAGTGACCATATAATACGAATATGTTTTAGAAAATCGTCTACTTACTGTCAGTATGTGGACGAAACGTTTAACTTTGAAAACAAATGTATTACTTGTATTAGTACTATAATAATATATTGTATTAAACATTAAAAATATTTTAATATGCTCATCAAAAAATATTCGTTACAGATTGAATTCTAAAATAACTTGAAAATATCAATTGTAGCATATTGCACTGTAATATTATATTAATCTCACTACTTCACAATGTCCACCGATTAAAAATGTCACAAGACTCAAAATATGGTTATTTTGGTCGCAAATCTTTAACGGTTGCGTTTGTCGTTGCAGAATCGCGGCACCATAAATTTACAAAATATATTATGTAGACGTAAAATCAAGTAGGTACTATTTTGTTCTCGACCCACTCGAACGATACAATAAAATAACATGATTTCCTATTAAAATAATCAGTTATTATATTATATAATGAAGATTTTATATCTCGCAGCTTATGTTTGGATAATAAACAGTTCAAAAGGAAAAAATCAAATAAATCATACATTGCTCAAAGCAATTTTTCAATAACTGATTCCGCGGTCCTTTGGACACGTCCGGGAGAGTCAGGACAGTAACTTTTTATAATTCAAAACGCAGTAAGACACCATCATATATCACGTAACCCCTACCACCCCCGAAGTGATATACATAATAATATTTGTATACGGTACGGTGTAATATTATAATATTGTACAAGAGGGACGTCATGAAAAACACGACATGGTCGATGGGTATAACCTGCGCGATATCGTTATTATTATATAGTTCCGCGGTGACAACGACAGCGACCACCGGAAGAAGGAGGGACAGCCGGTCGGTCGGTTTAACGGGTTCCGTTTATCAAGCGCACGCCGCAGTGAAGTTGTCGGCTGTCGGCTGTCGTGCGAATGTACGGCGCCTCCCGCGTACAATATCCCTTTTTTTTCGCGCTAATAACCAATTCGGTGAGATTAACGGCCGGGCCATTTAACACGTCGCCCGCCGCATGACTCACGCCACCGAGACACCGCCGGGCGAGGGGCGACTCGAGTGTCCGAGGGAGGAAAGCGCACGCGCACTAGGTATACTGAACCTACATGTCTATTTACGTGTCCTTCCGGTCGTGGTCGATCGGTATTTTTTCTTCAGCGCGGACAAGTGCTTCGGTAAACGCGCTGTACGTATATATATAGGTACACTGACAGAGAAATAACTCGCCACTTTCTTCTCCGTTTTGTGAATAGACCGATGAACGACATCGCAAAATTGTAACCGTTGTCACGACGTGAGTTCGAATGTTCGATAGGTGTCTAATGAACCGATTGGTGTTTGAGATCGTAATCTATGATAGAACAGAAGTCGTACATTTTACAGATTACCGTGTAAATACATAAAATGATGTATACATTGCAAATTGTGCATATTATAAACCGGAGAATTCATCCCCACTAGTTGTTTTATTTTTATCTCAAGCTGTTTGCGCTGATATCCAAAATACTCCATCCTGGCTGGATTTCGCCACCGAGTGTGCTGGGGCAGTGTTGGTTCTTGTTCGTATGGTTACCATTGACAACCAAACCATAATGTATACAACTTTGTTTATTATAATGTTAATTGTATATAATATGCGCGTTTTGCTGACAAATATTAACGTAAGTCGCGTGTGTAGTGAATAAAATCGTGGTGACATGATCGAGGGGATGTTTTGAATACCTTTTTGGTTATAATATAATCAATAATATTATGATTTTGTATACTTTTTAGTTATTTAGTATTAGTTTTAGGACTATTCATTTTTATTTTTTTTAACTCTATGGTTCAACTATTTAATTTTATTGATAATTAACTATAAAATATATTTTAAACGGTTACCCCGATATACCTATTAGAACTCTTTTAATTAGTTATACGTTTGATAATCATTTAACAACTTTGAAATTATTTTAGTAAGTACGTCAAAATAAAACTGTACACAATACGCTGTCCAAAATTAAAATGTGTAAAAACACTGTGAACTAGATCATTAACTGAAAAAGTTAATCCATCGAGTTACTTTTAAATATTATAAGTTATAACTAACTAGTATAGAAACAAAAAATATGAACGAAATTAAACATTTGGTGAATGTCCTTCCCCCAATATTTGCACATACGGTGCATGTCACTTGACAATTACACCCGTATCGAAATGTCGTCGGTCGACCCACCTATATATGTATAAGTTATACACTTATTATATATTATGTATTACACACACACGGCAATATGATATTTCATTATAATATATGACGTAATGATACACGCCCACTGCACGTATGGTGACCGCCCGCTGGACGGACTACTGTCGTTATAATTCACGGAGAGGACATTTGGTCGGCGGTGTCCTTTTGATTTTTCAGGATTTTTTTCTCTCCTGCGCCATGGTCGTTATATCGACCTCACCAGTCCCAGAATTTTATTACTCTTTACATTGTATACAATACTACGCATTGCCGAAATGTCGGCATCACGTCATGCATGTGCCTTATAGCTAATAAGTAATAACGATCAATAATATTTTAAACTATACGAATTGTATGCCCATTGCAGTATATTATTGTATTAGAAGGCGTCACACGCCTTTTCATAGAATGTGCTTCTACAACACGTGTAACCATTTGTACCATACAGGAATTTATTATAAACCTAACCATTTAGGAAAGATTGGATGAACTGAACTATATATAATATGTGTTTATACGACAATAATACGCCTATAATATTATTTTAAGCATAGAGAAGTGACATTATTACACTATTTTATTAACGTTTATAGATCTCGGCAACAAAACTTCGGTGTGCATGTACCTACGTAATATTGAGAATTAAATACATTTTTTATTTCAAAAGTTTAGATTATAATACGCAAAGTTGCAATGTTTTTTTATATTTATTAAATAATATGAATTATGTGTTAAATAATTTATGTAGTTAATAGTATTATAGTATTATGTTTTAAGAAGTAATGATTTAAGATTGAATAGTTTTCAGAATTGAAAATGTATGATTTATTTTTAAGGATCAAGTCAAAGCTGTCTCATTTATTTAATTAAATGTTTTAACTTCATATTAATACGTTTTTTTTGAGGAAATTATAAAATTTTACACGAATTTACCGTTTTCGATTATTTTGATTTTAAATCGATTCAGTCGTATTATATTTTTTAAAAACCTTTACTGTTAAAATATGGAAAACATTGTGAAAATTCTATAATCTTTTAGAACCTTATAATGTCACCAACATTCTAATGTTCACGGTCGTCGTACAGAACAACACCCCGTTTGTATAATACGCATTGAATATATACGTGCGCATATGCTGTATGTAATGCGTTAAGTCCGCGCAGCTTTATCGCGGTTCAGACTTCGGGTCGTACACCGTAGGGGTTGTTGATTCTTGCAGCGCGTCCGCAGAAAGCTCATAAACATCCGATCGCCGCCGCCACCGCCGACGTCGCCGCGGGATAGTCGCGCGATGTGTACGCGGAATTATGTTTAATAGAAATGTACACATACAGATGATTTTAGTTGGTTATTCGTCGTCGTCGCTGTCGCTGTCGTCGTAGTCGTCGTCGTCGTCGTCGTCATCGCCGCTACTACCGTCCGCCCCGCGCCTACGCCACCGAGGTCGGGGCCAAAGTTTCTGACGCAGCGACAGCAATGCGAAACCGCCGCGGGGTGTGTCGTAATTGATGACTTTACCAGAAAACGCCGCGGGCGACTGCGGCGAAGAGCGATGGGCCGGGTCGAGGGGAGCACGCCGGTGCCGCGGGAAGGGACTTGCTTTCGGTTATCTGTTAATGATGGGATCCCTTATAATTAACTATCGCCGCCATCGCGGACAAATAGCATTAAGCTGCAGCGCTCCGAGCCACCGCCGAAAGATAGATCGTCACCGATGGCCGGTGCGGTAGGTCGGGGGCGTACATAGACGGCGGCGCGGCGTCGTTCCGTTATAATATATTAAGGGTGACAAGACATTAATAACATAACGTCCCGGGGCGATATTATCCGAGTCGTTATCACTGTACATTATAATAAACGCGTCGTGTCCGTATACGTATATACGTGTGTACACGAGTAGGTATGCAGCTTTTCGGCGTCCCGCGGGAAAAGAGCGCCCTTTGCAGCGTAGACGACACACGGCGATGTCGTCCAAATCGGCTCGGACGAGAATTCGCCACGTTAACGTTATCGTTTATATTATTATTATAAATTTACATACGTTTCACGATGTGCTTACTGCTGCTGCTGCTGCGCTCAAAATATTAAATGTCCAATCGGTTTACCGAATAAACGGTTTAAAATTCGAAAAATAAATGGTAGTCATACAGATATGCGAGTGTGTGTGTACGGCTGGAATCTGCGTAGTGCGACGGATCGATATAGGTCGCTACCGATGCGTAAATCGGCCGAATTAACGCCAAAACCCGATTCGTTCCGAGCGATCGTATTTACTTTGCTCCACACGTTATTTACTCGTTTTGATGTATACGTGCGCGACACACGTGCCAAGGTCGACGGATATAAATCACGGCGTCGTTTCCATTTTTGCGCGAACAGTTGCCAAAAAAAAGACATCCGTGATGGCTACGCGTTCTATACAAATGCGATTATATATATTAACGCAATATACGCGCGCACACACCTATTTACCCGTAAATTGAATACAATAAAAGCAAAACATTATTACCTATTTATAAAAATAAATCGAGTTAGTGAATTCAATAGTATGCAGTATGTACCACCCCATTAGGTTATAATATTACAGTTATTATTATGTCGTATGCCAGGCAACACGAACTGTTGAAAATTATAAACTTTTTTAATCCATCATATAGTAATGAGGGTGTTATGCGTGCATTTACATTCCACGACAAATGCTCATATTATGTTTATTATATTTTAAAGATGTGTTGAAATTGAAAGACATTTTTATGCTGTTTTACAATCTTAACGACAAATGTGGATGTTTTTAAAACTTTAAATATAATTATTATTATTTTTTTTTAATTATTCTCCTTATCTACAGTAAAATAACATATTTTTTGATAATTATAGGTACTTGAATATTAATTATTTTAAATTATCTTAAGAATGTTTTTTCTGAATCATTTTTAATTAAAAACAATATTAATAATAATTTATTTTATAATTTATGTATTGGTAGGAATTAATAATTTTTAATGTGTAAATAATAATATAGTTACTTGATTACAATTTCATAATGTTGTTTAAAAGATAATAATTGTAAAACCCAAGAGTCAAGTAATCGGGTAATAAATAGTATTATTTTTATTATTATTTACCTATTTATATCAACTGAACACAGTTAATAAAATATACAATTCAAACTTACAGTACCTTTATTTAAGAGCTGATTACCCCCTCTCTTTAGGCAAGTTTGTGGTGAGAGGAGGATCTCCTAATATACATATTATAACGGTATATAGGTGAAGTATTTTGAATTTCGTTCATAGCTATAAAATTACACCTTTAATCATTGCTTCCCTTTGGACTTTTTTTTAATTATTTAATATTTGTATACTTTATTTCAAATCATGGTGCGTACGCCGTATTTATTTATTTATTTATAATAGTTGTAAAGTCTGTAGGTACCTAATATGTTTTACCGACGACTGTTTTTACTAATGAGTTGTTTAATGTACATAGTATATATAACTAGCATTATAATAATAAAATATACATATATAGTTAAATTTATTGATATTTGAGTGATTTAAGAAAAACAACAGAAACATATTATAACATAGAATAAACTAAAGAATAAATTATGCAAGTCACTGCGTTTTTAATGTTATTATCAAAGTCTGAACAAAAATGCGCCTAGAATCGAATTATAATATAATAGAGCAATGCGTAAGGTTAGGTAACTCGTATGTAGGTAGATTGTATATAAATAAAAAGTAAAAACTTCAGAAAATGATATCCAGACAGATGGCACATTAAACCGTGACAGAATATATAGGTATTATTAGGTAGATGACATATGTTCGAACACGATAGACTTATTGTACTTATTACGGTTAGTGTTGATTGATTTTAAGCTACAAATGTATCAGGTATTATTATCTTTTTAAAAAATATTATATGTCGAGAAAAATATTGTTACTTAGTTCTTGTCTTCTAATAGAGTTCAACTGTTATTAAATATTATATATAGGTGTATGTTGTATGCTATGTATGTATACTATGATAGATTTTAATGAGGATATTAACCGTATTACGATTTGTGATTTTAGGTACATACGCAAGAAAAAAATAATAACTTAAGTATTTTAGGTTTTACCAAACAATAAGGCATTAAGAGTAAATTATGGTGTTGAAAATGCAGTTCTGTTGTAAAAGAAATAAAGACAAGTGATAAATTTATTGCACAATATTGTTCATAATAATCGTAGTTGTATATAACTATTATAAACAATGTACTAATACAAATAAACATCGATGATTTATTATACTAACGATTGGATGTCAAAGGCTAAGTAAACATACAGTAGTTTAAATGCATTATTTAAATCCTGAGGTCATGTATGACAATAGTTCAATTTGAACCCACAATAATTACCATTAAATAATTATTCTGTTTGTTTTCGCAGTTGGTTTATATTTTTCTTACGTTAATGGTATAATCTGTGGTGTACTGGTGTTTCTATTGTTCATATACGAAATAGACAAAAGATAATAATATTGAAAGTCGTTTCAATTCTTTTGAACTGAGTTTATTGAAATTAACAAACAACTGAAACAACGCCTTGGTAAACAGTTGAATTTGTAAAAGTAATTGTGTACCTATGATTGTACTGTACATGTATACCTATAATATATGTCATATATTATGAAATATTATGAAGTTTCTGTTGAGTTATTACCGCAGAAAAACAAAATGTTTGTATTTGTTAATTAGTAATCTTAGAAAAATTATCGAGTATTGACCAGATTTGGGTCTGTTTTATAAATTATTTTTAACTTCTTTTCCAAATCTCTAACAGAGATATATAGATACTTGAATCTTAAAATTTTTAATTTATATTAACGAGGCCTTTAGAATTGGCCTTAAATATGCGGTTTTGTAGATCGCTTGCTTATAATTCAACAAGTTACTTTATAGAATATTAGATTGTATTGAACTAAATTTATCTCATAATATATTGCTTCCACTTCCACGCTTGTCCAGGACTCGTTCTTTCCAAGTTTACCACTATATAATTTTATTCGACAATTATTTATATTTCAATTAAACATTATTTTTTGTTTTATATTAATTGTGGATCTAAAAATCAAGGATTATTAGTAATAATAGTAATAGTATAAAAATACATAATAATGTATCTATATTTCTATATTTGGCTATATTTCTTTGGTTTAATTTACAAATATTAATACAGCTTAACAGCTAAATAAGCGTGATAATTATTTAAATAATAATAATAAATGTTGTATTATGTTTCGTGTTAACAGTAAGAATGTATATTAAATCTAATGTATATTAAATCTATTAAATATATGTTAATATTTTTTTAGTAGCCTTTTAAAGTTTTTAAGCATTACAATCTAATCAATAAACTCGTAATTGTTATTAAATGTATTTTAAAATATAAAATCCATACTCATGCCATAGACTTTATTAATAAAGTGTAGGTACGTTATAAACTCAACAACAGCTAAAATATATCTAATGATTAAATAATTACTAAATTCCAAAGAATATGGACTTGTAATATCGATACTATACGTACATAAATATAATATGATCTTTTGCAGTCGGTACAAATCGTATAAAAACTGATAATATTTCACTCGAAAGTCGGCGAATTAATGGTAACTGCTGCTATTATACGAGTATATACCATAGACATCCTATACAGTTTTCAGCTATACGTTTTCGTGTTATATCCGATTAAGGCATGAAATATAGCCGACCGGTTTCGAGGACTTTGCGAAATGGGTCCTGCGCAGCTGATGATATCGACAAAGTCCAACAGTTGTAGTTGTATTCGTTCATTCGTTCGTGGGATGAACATACCGGACGTCGTGGTGGCGTGTCATCGCGATAACGCACACGCCGCAATAAAACCGATCCGGAGAGTTTTCACCGGATTAATAAAATAAAAAAAAAGTAACAATAACGATAATAAAAAAGAATATGGCGGCACAACAGTTGCGGCGAGTAAACGATATAACTGGCGAGTGAAATACGCCTATATAATGTACAAAAAAAAAAAAATAAAAATAATATACGCAGCGACTATAGGAGGTTGTAGACCCGACGGCATGCCGAATGAAGGCATTTCGAAATTGCAAATTTCATCGGAGGCGCACGTCTCTCGTCGCCCCTGCCGTCCCCCCCCCAAGCACCCCTTGCCCAGAGATTATCGTCCCGATCTGCCAATGCGGCGGATATATATATATACGACGGCGGCACAATGAAGAAAACGAAACGCGCGTGAGATAAATCCTACGCACACCGTATACGCAGCAGAAGGTTGTGACTTGTGACGTCACGGTTAAACAGATAACGATGCGTCCGCCGGTTGACGAAGACGAAGACGACGACGCGACGTGACAGGAGACATCAGAAGAGAGATACTGTTGCGCGCAGTATATATATATATATGCGCTGCACTCACACAACATCTCGCAGCGCTCACTCTCTCACTCTCCATTTCTCATCCGCTCGTCCCCGCCGCACTCGCCCCGTCACCGCCAACCACCGCACCACGTCGTCGGCCGTACACATAATAATATTATGATAATATGTCGACGTCGCCGCAGAAGCCGGTCCCGTCGAGGCGGGCACGTCAAACGTCCATCAATCGCTCGCGCGCGCGCGCGCGTTTCAAAACGGCGGAGAGCGAACAAAAAAATGAATGCCCGAGACGGCGGCGGCGGCGACGGCATTATTTCGCAGCGGCCGTCCGTCCGCCGGTCGGATTTCCAATTACACGGACGAAATGATAAATCAGACTTAAAGACGGTAGACGTCGTATGTGCGCGTATACGCACACGCACGCCCGACTCGACGGCCGAGGTGGTTTTTTTTGCTTTTTTCTTTTTTTTTTTTGCATTCGATGAATCATTCATATGCGGACATATTCGATACACGTCGGGGCACGATGATGCAAAATGTATGTTGATTCTGTTCCGCCGTCCTCTAATAATCGTACACGTTTTTTGTTCTTTTATTTGCAACCGAATGCAAATAATAATACACCGGCCCGACTGCGACCGCGAATACACTATACCTCTATATTTATATATATATATACACACACGCCGTATTGACGTCCGCGTATAATAATATGTATTTTGTGTCAGCGCGTACCGAAACGACCGCGTCCGCGGTAGCTGGTTACGTCTGAACGGTGTGCCCGGAGAGTTGAATGACGGGGCGAAAGACAGTCGTCGGCTGCGGATGCGTTTCCATTGTGGAGGGTGCTCGGAAATCCATCAATGGGAAACCTGTTCGTTAAAAACGGACCATTGTCGGCGCTGCCGAGAGTATATAATAATAATATGTGACCATGCGACTACTCTGCTGCGTCGTGTGTACGAGACGAGAATAATAATATTAACCTTCCACCGCCGCCGCCGCCGGTCGTTATAATGTTATACACGTTATAACCTCTCCTCGATCCTACTTTCCACCCCATCGCCGCTCTAGCCGCCCCGGTCAAATTACCCGGTTTGTTTGGTTTTGTGGGTATTTATTTTTTATTTATTTGTTTTTTTTTTCATTATTATTTATTCATTCGTCTTTTATTCCGTCGACGACGTCCCAATTGAATTCGAATGGCTTCTGTTTGAACGACGGCAGTTGTTACGAATAAAATATATCAATAAAAAAGGAAAAAAACACGTACACAATAACAACTCTTCTCCGCCTGGTTTGTTTGGCAAGTCCCGAAGAAATCAAAGGATTTTTTTTCTTTTCGATAACTCAACTCGTCCATAAATTATTCATTGAATATACAGTAATTTGAAAGCCATAATATTGGAATACCGCTCCTTCCGTTTTCAACAATAATACTCATAGGTGCTACAAATTACAATTTATATTGGTCGAATGATATTCTAGGAATGGATTACATAGTCACATGCCTTTACTACTTAAACTGCAATAATATTATGTTATGCTGACATATGCACGATTTTATTTTTATAATATTTTTTATGTTACATATTTTAATTTGTATTTCAATTCTTGAAAATATAAATTTTACATAGCTTGGCAGTCCTAATGGCTAATATAATATGTATATTAATCCATAATAAGATGGGTAGCTGTATTATTATATTATATGTATCAGGCGAGGAGTATAAGTTGTACCACAAATAATAGATTTCACATTCTCAGCGCCTAAAACAGTATTAAGTAAATTCCCATTGGTAATAATTCTAGAAATTCATTAATTATAGTATGTTTGTGCTAGGAGCTTATTTATTCATTCAAGTTTTTAGTTATTCCCTACAGGCAATAATAATTATTATGTTTTGTTTTGTAATACATATTTTAAAATTAACAAAATATTATACATAAGCTCTTTTTTTACTACTCAACATAAACAAATATCTATAATAATACCTAACGAGTAAAAAAATATAGTGTACAAACTACTAACGTGTTTTATATCTTAAGCATTAGTTTGTGCCTATGCATCACAACGTAAGCAACTATGTCCTGTATTGTTGTATCATCATAAAGGTATTCTGTTATAATATTATTACAATAACCTACTTCGAAATAAGACAAATACTTGTACTACTCTGGTATGCTTATATTAAAATATTATGTTCACTCCGCACTCGTAGGATTATAAGTATCAATTTGTATGTTGATTATAATATGTGTGAGGTGTGTATCGTTGTTGTAAGCTCATAAAAATTTATGTTCCTTATCCATTTCAAGTTACATTATAATATTATTATAAATCGTATAAGTATATATTTATGTATACATATTTAATTACGGTGGCTATGCAATTATCTCAAGGTGAATAAACTCCTAAACACACCTTTATGTAAAATATAAATAAAATATATTAAATTGGCGTATTATAATTATTTTTGAATAAAAATTCATATTTAACTAATAATAATGGCATGACATTAAAATTGTATTAAAATTCCAATATAAATACTATTTTATAGTTTAAATTTGAATGCATTTTTCAACGTTTAAGTAGAATTTGAAATTGAGATTGTTGTTTTAAATAAATTGAATTCATAAAAATAATTTTTTTAGAAAATTTTACTTCAAAAACGTATAATATTTGATATTAAAAAAAAAAAAAAGTTGTACAACTGTAGTTAAATGTAAATTGTTACTTGCGAATGGTATTTAAATAATATTATTAAACTGATTAATAACTAAAAAATTAAGTATCTTTGAAAATGTAAAATTGGTTTTTAAATTATTTTTATTTACATTTTACTTAAATAATTATCGTTTCACATTTTCTATGATGAAATGTTTTTCTCATATAAAAATAAAAATATAGAAAATTTTATTTTTATCATAATTAAATATGATGCTATTATAGGAAATATCATACTATAAGGAACACAGGAATAGTATATGCAGCAAATACGATACAGGAATTTTTTTTATAGGGTTGATTGAACTAGGACTTCAATATACACACTTACACAGTACAGCTATATATTAAAATTTTATCTAAACGTAGAAAAAACATTGTTCCTAAAGAATTATAATGTTATAGTAGAGAAAATATAAATCATATAAATGAATAAAGGGGTAGTTTTATTTTATATAATATGCGTTAATAGTTTAGCCCAAATAGTCCATAGATATATTATGTAAGTCTATATTATTTAAAATCCTAAAAATAAAAATAATAAACAACCATCACGGATGAAAAAAAATCTTCATGTATATTATTTTTTAGTTAAAAAAAAATATAACCTATAATTGACTTAGAAAAATTATGGTTTCAAGAATTGAATGAAAACCATTTATCAGTTTATAAGCTATAGCAATATTTAAAGTTATTTTTATTCCATTGCTTCTTCATGACGTGTCATAGTATAATATAAATTAGTGTAGTCGGTACAAGTATGAGGTAACAACTAACAATCTGATTACCGTAAAAAAAAAAAAAAATTAAATTAAACCCAAAACACGTTGAATACCATCACCAATGATTTGTATAGGTACTTCAAATATTACAGTAGAATTTCGATTATCCGTCAGATACCAAACTAAAGCCCTGATGAATAATCAAATAGATGGTTGATCGGGTGTATAGAAAAATGTAATAAGTAAATTTATTTAATTTCTTAAAATTTTTTTTTTTTAAACGTAAGAACGTTTCTTTTTCGTTTTCGTGTACCAAACGTAAATGATTCCATTGTACATACATGCAATTTGTGTACATTTTTCCAGAAATGATACATAAGCCACTTGATTCAGCGATCAAAATCTAACTGTGACCAAATAAAATTGTCACATATCGTCGAATGAGTGTGTTTAATTATTGAACTCTATGTTTAGCATCACGGAAATTTTAAATAACTATAAACGTTTTTCATTTATTTAATAATATTTGTTTTTTTTTTATTGTATAAAATTAATAGTAATAATAATAAGTTAGTTTATTGATAAAAATTATATTCCTAGTTAAACGACATTTTTTTTTAAGTTTCCTTAATATGTTTTAAGGATGATGTTAATAATTATATAAGGATAATAATAACTTATGAAGTACCTATGAACGCAAATTAATTTAAATGAAAATCGTTTATACCATAAATGTATTATTATTTTATACCCTTTACGAAATTACTCATTTTCAAAGATTATAAATTGATACCTAATAATTATGACTGATATAAATTTTAACTTTTTTAATTTTACCATAAGAAATTTGAATATTAATTATGAGACCACGTGAAAAGAAACGACCGGAAGAATTTAACTCAATTAATGAAAAATACGATTTTATGATCTGCAGTTTTAATACGTCTACAGATTATTCAAATTATTATGATGATCGGAAGAACTAAAATATTAGAACAAAAATATGTACCTATAATATTTAGTGATTTAAATGACAGTTTAAAATAATATTTATTACTATATTATTACTTAAATATTCTAAATAATATTAATTATTGATTTTGTATGTCAATAATGAACAATACATGTTTATATAATTATTTTTTTTTACATAAAAATATTATTTTTAACCCTGATAAAATATATATTTTATGCCATGATATAATTTTAAAAAATATGGTTTCAAGTAATAGTCATTTGATAAATGTTGAAATATATTTTATAATGATTCCTTTAAATATTTATGCTTTAATATATTATTTGTCTTAATCGCTAATTAGACCGTTCTTTATTAATTATCATCATAATTTATTATTATCATCATATTTTACAAAATAATTTTTAACTCAAAATATTATTTTAAAATAAGCGAAAACGTATACCCAATAATATATTACCTACCATTTATATTAATGATATAAGTCTTAGATACGTTGGCAATTAATAATTATTAAGCGTTCATTTGTAAAATTAAAACGAAGTAAGACATCATACAGAATTTAAAAAAATACATTTTGTTTTTAAATAGCATAAGGCGATTATATTGTGCTACGCAGCTTTGCAACATCATGTATATAGATACTTTCAAAGTGGACAGCTGTTCTTGATACATCATTAAGACATTAAATTTATTTGATTAATGTGGTGTGGCTCCGTGTATTTTTCTTTAATCGAAATTATGCCGAAAACCGTAATATCTCGAATTTGAAACCAAGTGCGTTTACGTGAATGTACCAGATGCAAAGCAACGTGCTAACGAGGTTTAGGTGTATTTATACATTTTCTGGGTTAATAACATACGATATTCTAGTTTGTACATAATACATACTCGTACACACACACGCACACTATAATTTTTTTCCTCAGTTTTTTCCTTTTCCATTATTTTCCTAGAAATTTTAATAACAATCATCAGTCGAGGCTTAAAAGGGTCTATGTAATTTTTTCTCTTTCTATAGCCATTTCCAAGACCTGTGACACGCCCATTAGCCCACATTACTATGTAATTACGCCCGCGTGGCCGTAACGACAAGCATACTTTTCATCACCCTTCTACCTTTCCCTCGCCACATTTTAATTTGTTTCTATCGTTCACTGCTTTGTACTTTTTTAAGCCCTTATGAATGTTTTATTATTTTTAAATTACTAAATAACAGTGACACGGGCCCGCGGTAACATGCAACGCAAGTCTTTCTAAAGTCACATAAAAAATTAAACCAATAATTCCTATTCCTATAAGGATATTAATGGTTTAGAATTTCCTAGAAACTGTTCAACGATATCGGTATATTATTATTGCATTGGAAACTTTTGACCAGTACGTCGAGGTATATAACTACGCATTATATTATACCCTGTCAACTGCAAATATGTCATGTAATATGCATAATGTATAGTGTATAAAGTATACACATTTTATAACCCAGCATATGAGATACAATATTATTTTAATTTTTTAATCGATCAGTAATGATTAGAATATGTATTGTATTTAAAGTTCTAAAAAAAATGTGAAATACATTTTTAATTGACTTTATTTAAAACATAGATAATTCTTCATAATGTAGATATGTATTTGTGTAATCATTTAATATCTAATAATTTGTGTTCCTTTAGTTGTTGTGATGAACAAAAATGGGTATAATATCGAAAAATAATATACCTAATCTTTATTTCGTTGTAATATTTATATTGATTATAACATTTAACTATTTAAATATTCGTATGAACATTAAAAGCCAGAAAATTAACTTTAATTTTAAAGAATTATATTTTTAATAAAATTAAAAAAACACGACGAAGGGAATAAAACCAGATTTTAATTTATGAAATCTGTATCACATTATAAAAAAAAGCTATTAGTTATATGATTATTTTTTTTATTTTTTTAATATAGATTTATTAAAAAAAAAATTATATGGGTATAGTTATTAAAATTAATAAACGTAATATATTCAAATATTTGTGTGTTTTAAAGTTGTGGCCCCATTACCTGTGTAATAAAATGTAAACAAATATTGTAAACTAAGCTATATTAGATAAAATATCGCCCAATTACCGACGCCCAAGTATCTGTGTTTCTGTAATTTTTCGCTGCATCATTCGACTAGGATTTCAGCTGCCTCAATCTCTTCCTAAATAATATATGTAGTAGTCACCGTTCTACTAAACAAGATATAACTTCATAATACCGTATAATCCAGGTATTATTTATAAGTAGCATTTATGTTTATATGCATATTTTTACTTTTATATTATGCATCTGTTTGCGATTTAATTTTGTCAATATCATTTAACGGTCACGTTTACTGTGAGTTAAATTAAATAAAAAATATCAATAAAGAGAACAATAGAATATACTATTATGTAAATAGCGAATATTGGCGAGTGGCTTGTTTACTGTTACCGTTATTACAGTTATTGTAAACATACCATATTTAAAATAGTTTAATCGTACACATTTTATAAATCACAAAAATAGAATGAAAAACCTATGATTTATTTATTAATCTCATTTTTTTTTTAGCATAAATACTAAATTATTGCAAAACCATATTATTTTAAACAAATAAATCATAATTTATTATTAACTTATTTAATACATCAACATGCAACGAAATAATTTTTAATGTCCAGTAATATATATTATATAACATTATAATTATAATACTATATTTAATATACATGTAATATGTAGGTATTACTGTTTTGTGTTATTTCAATATCCAAATAATAATATCACTTCGATGTTATTTTTAAATATTATAAATATTTGTATGTTTGTTTATTTGCAGCATTGGAGATTTCATCATCTGTCAAGTTGTGCTACATAACTGATTCGTAAAATAAAACTAATTGTATAAGGTTATTAAGGTTAAGTATTTCACATTTGTTTATACATACCTATTTATCAGTATAATTATTATGCATCAAAATTATGTGCTAAACAAAATGTCTGTATAGAACAGATTCATTTTTATATTCACATAGATAGATTGACTGTGAAATTGATGCTATTAATTGCCGCGGACTGACAAAAACGGTTAGTCAAACTTAACGACTGAACTTCTAGACAATATTCGAGGCCATTATTTATCATGACTGAAGATGTATGATGCTAAGACAAGTTAATTAAACGAATTCTCCAATGATGTAAAATGCCACTCTAAATATTTTAAAAACTTATTATTACTTATTATTTATGAAACGTATTTTCTGTATAATAAAATGGAATCGAAACAAATTTTATAAAATTTCTTATGAAAATGAAAATGATATATTGACAATAAAATAAATAAATACGATGGTATAATATGATTCACAATAATTTCGTAGTAGGATTTATGAAGTTGAATAATGCTTTATAATTTTAGAACGCTATAATTCACATTGAATTACTATTTATCATAAAAAAAAAAATATATTATTTTGAAAGGGAGAAGATCTATTATATTTTAAGAATTATTTTTATGTTACTATGACACGAAAACAAGATATTAAATTGTCAAATATATTTGAAATATAATATATTAAATTGAAAACTAGAAAGATTTGTAAATGTATAAATAATAGTTCTTAGTTTATCGTTTTAATTAATTTATAATGTATTGAAATTTCATAAAATAGACGAAATAAGTATAATAATTTTTGTAATTTTAAATTATACGATTAGAGATTTTAGTTTTTGTTTCTCGTTTATATTTTATCGTTCGAGTATCTTATTTGAAATTTCTCGCATAGTATATATTGAATATTAGTCGGCTAATCTAAAGCGATAAATTATTACGTGTACCTATATTTTATATTTGCAATAATCAACAATAGACTGCTATCTACTGTTACCTACTGCAAGAGCTCCATAATGTGTGAACTTAACCCTCGTAAATTCAAATACACAATCAAAAAATACCCATACAATGCAGAAACAGTTGTTGTTTTTTTTTTAACCATGTCAGGCGAGTTCAGATTTGTCAATAGCCACTGGACCTTTTGGGAAAACTGACCATGTACGACGTGCGTGTGTTGTGTGTGTGTGTATATATGCGCTCGCGCTCGTTTAATAATATGGTCGTGTCGTAATCTGATCGGCAGACAGTTCCCGGGGAAACCACGCGATCCCCGACAATATAATATTATATACCTATATATACGGACCACTCGACAACGGTTACACGCGCACCCTTATACGTGTAAAAGTATGTGTGTGAGACCCGTGTTTGATATTCATTCGACTATATAGTAACAAGGTATTAAGTCTCGATTCACCGGTTATTTTTTTTTTTCAAATGCTAATAAAAAATAATAACGATAATAAAAGAAAGAACGAAATTATTATGAGAAACGTTACGCTACATTTAATCCCGATTGTAATTCGGCCGGTTAAATGTAGTGGCAACTCTATATAGGTTAGGTACCTACGTGATATACGGACGGCGCTATGACGTGATGTGTACAATGGTTATGGAAAAAAATGTAATAGGCATTAAACCCGTTTCACGAGGTGCCGATTATGAAAATGAATAACAATAAACGTAAAAACCCGAAAGTACTTATACTCATTATTATTGTTTTATATATCGTACAGCGGTTGCGGAAGTGTGCGGGGTTCATAATAATTTCCGTGATGGTTTTTAGCCAAGGATTAATCTCGAAATTAATACCTCCCTCCCCTCCGTCTTGCACTCCGGCGAGAGCAGCCCCATTTTTACGCCATTTGACAGAGACCGATTTTCCCTCACGCCCCTCCCCCCGGCGACTTTGTCGAACCGTCGATTCTTCTTTTTTTTTCACCCCCTTTCGGACGGGTTTAATGACAGTGGTTGATTGATGCGGGTCATACATCACCTGAAAGAGTGCCATCAATTGTCGAGAATTCACCTCGCCGCCCGACCCCGCCATCCGTCCACTGGCTGACATCTCATGCAAATAAATATAGGGTAACACACCGCCACCGCCACCACCTGCACGGCACTGCTGCAGGCAACAACGCATCAATCAAATCTCGCGTTAACCCGCTGCTGTCCCGTCGCTCCACACGCCAGCACGACGGCGGTGTTGGAGTGAAAAATAAGTTACGGGTCATCAATGATGTAAAGGATATATATATATATATATATATAAATTTATTCGCAGAGGGTTTTCTTCATTTTATAAAAACCTGACTTTAACGTCTCGGCTGACGACGGCGAGTGGGAAAATAACAATTTATACTCAACAAATGCGAAACACTTGGGTTCATTTTTTTTCCATCAAACGCTTTTACACTATACTCGTTTATAATGTTCGATATATATATATATATACTTGCACTTCAAAACTGTCGCTTTATAATTGTCAGCCTCGCTCGTAGCTTTATTATGAAAATATCATTTTTTCACACAACAATATTTTTATCATTTTAATTGAATACTATTTGTTTGTTCGTCCAGGTAATAATAGTTATCCTAAAATTTTAAATACACTCGAAAGAACTGAAATATTTGTTTATACTAATCGAAATAATAAAAAATTATTGATTCGCGAGAAAGTTATAATTGTCGCATTAATAATTGTACCGTAATCACGAGTTAAGACGACATTACACCCTCATAATATATTATCACCGTCTTCCTATCGTAAAAAACAGTAAGTTTATATAGAGTTTCAGTTGAATTGATATATTGTCGTTAATTTTAATATAAGGTCCAATTAAACCAATCATCAAAATAAATGTAATAATATTGTCTCATATGCTTTAATTAGTGTTTTAATCTTTAAGCGGGCTATTAGCATTTTAATATTGTAATATTAATTTAACAAAATAGTTATAACTCAATCTAAAATCTTTAAATTTTATAGTTATCCTAATCCACTATAAAATACCGAAACTAACAATACAAAATGTTTTCTACTGAACGCAAATGGTCTATGTCATATTTCTGTAAGACAGATTACAGGTGCGGATTTAGCATCTAGCCTAACTATTATACAGCATAAGGTGTACCAACTGTATAATATAACTTTTAGCCTAGTAAGTTATTATGTAATAACTAATAAATAATGTAATCACTATACTATGGTTATTATGGTTGTATACTACTAGTTTTTTTTTAAACACTTTCAAGCATTAATAATATAGCATCAAACACCAAGCGTTGCCAAATATTATTATTAAAGACTGTTATTGAATATAATACTGTTAAACACTATGGAAACAACAGGAATAAATTCTATTAAAATTAATTCGTTTAAAATCAAAATGATACGTATATTTAAATTATAAAAATCGAAATATTAACTATATTAAAATAACGCGTAGTTTATCGTAGTATTATACACATCATTCACGTTTTACAATAAACGTTTTTATAATTAACTGTTTCACGTCATATCATAAAATAAATTTGATCATCTCAGTGCATATTATTACTTCATTATCAATACTTAATTAATAATGAAACAGCATTACTTACCACACGCGTCGCGTGTTTGGTAACACGGCGTTATATATAGGCAAAATAGGTACCTGTCCCTTTCGTGGGTTCGTGTCTCCTGATCCTGAATATTGTAAAAATGATAGTATTATAAAGTTTTTTATAGTATTAATTTGATTGGTTCAATCGTCCCGGTATTCACACGAATCGATTTATACGTATATTTTCATTTGATCCTTTCTCTGCTAAGTCATTTGTATACATTATTTATGTGTAGTTATTAATATTGATGAAATATTAATGTATTCCTAAAATATAATATAAGTAGTGAATACTATCGAAATTATAGTAATTATTTCCAAAATCATATTGTCGTTTAAAGTTTAACGGAAAATATTTAGGTGATAATTAATGATACGTTTATTTATTTGCAAAAAACATATTTTAATTTATTTGTTTCTAAACTTACTATATTATAATACTTTATTCATGGCCTTATGGTTAAAGAGCTATATTTTAATATTGTAATTCAATAACATATTCGCGAATGATTAATATTGTCAATGTTCATAATATATATTTTATACATGTATTTTAAAACAATTATCAAAACTATAATATATGTATAAAGTAATAATGGTAAACAATACACTCAAGTACAATGGAAAGCTGTCTGCATCCATTGTGTCGGAAGATTATAAACCTGGTCGAGGAACAATAGGCTCTAAGAATACATCTACATAATAATATTACAGTATTTTTATTCTGTTATGACCGATCATGTTTTTATGCCTCGCTACAATATACCCATTGATATTCGCCCAGCGGGCCACAGCGATATAATATGTCATCGTAACCAAATAAGATTTACTTATCAAGAGACTTTATCGAATCCACAAAAAAAAAAAAAAGGTCAACATTGCTATAAACCTTTAATTCAAAACGCTTAATGTCATATTATCATACAGGTACTACTTGCTACACATTCTGTTAGTTTAATATTATATTGTTATTAACTGTGATATCTCAAATAACTTAACAAATATAATTTTTCAAAATATACTTTACGAATCTTATTATCTACACAGCTTAACAAGTAATTATGGTGTGTAATATTGTATTCGTATTTATTTTGTCTTTAATACAGACGCATAATTCTGCGTGACTACAAAATTTAAGTTCATGTTATAGGGATAAAACGAAGTCAAAGACCGAATGATATTTTGTTTAATTAATCAATTAAATATGATTTTAATATATTAAAAATGAACAGATGTTAACGTTACTTTAGATTTTAGAAATATTTTATCAAGACGAATATTATATTCTATTCTATAATATGGCTCTGAAGATGTTAATCACTGAATTAATATTTTATTAATTTAGAGAATATACATTTGTTAGTTATCTGAACGAATAACATACGTTTATAACTATAAATTATAATATCAAATTGCCTAAAATAAATTGTTGACAACACAAAATGTATGTAGTATAAATCTCTGCAGGGTTCATATTATAACCGTTATTGTTCTTTGATGAACGATCCATTCCAGAGTTCAATGATCTAATGTTTGTGGTATATTATTAGGTCATTTATTATGATTGTTAGATTGATCGGAGTTAGTCAACTAGACATCATTTATTGACTTTTCATTCAGTAGATATATTATTTTGTGCTCAATTAAATTACCAAGTTAAATTAGGAAGGGGCAAAGTAAAGTTAAACATAATCCTATATGGAACATGGGTTTATATGTAATAAAATATTGTGTTTAAATACATTAAATATATCAAATTATAATATACGCAATACGCATATATATCACATACGGTGGTTATGCAAAAATATTAATAGGCACAAGTCGTCTTGTTTTCAGCATAATATTATTTAGATTATATTGTTTTATTGTATCAATATTGTATAACTACGGTTACATAAGAAACAATGATTCAAATATGGGACCCGTACAAACATGAAAAAACAACTGAGATGTCTACGTATATATATTATTATGATCTGAATACAAATATTTATATCGTCGACTCAAGGAAAACGTCATTTTTTTTATAATAGATAATAGTTTGAATTAATGTACATTTAATAGACATATTTATTTTAATAGATAAAATTAATTTTATGTTTTATGTATATGAATAAAACGTAGAATTCTATTCCAAGGATTAATACAATTTATTGATATATGCAAAGACAAGATTAAGATGAAATTGAAATGTAAACGATTTTGGCGAGGTCAAATAATTTATTACTTAATTATAACCTAAACAAACTACACATATAAGTACTAGGTATATTGATTTTTGAATGATTTATTTTATTTTAATAATCTGTGAAAGCATTTTACGAACACTGATTTTATCTTAAGATAATGTATTTCATTTGTAGAGCAATTTGATTTTCTAAATAATAATTACCGTCAATTTTATAACATAATATTATAAGTTTGATTGCAATAAAGGTTCATTATAATAATATTAGGTATATGTATTTTTTTTATGGTCTATAATAAGCGTTGCACTAGATATAACATTTAATGGTATTGAGAAATAAATTATACTCTGTAATTATTATTTATACATTGAATTTTAACTACTTATTCGAAAACACTGAACAACTTTCAATACTAAAATATATGATGGGTATACAAATCGGTATTGATATTTATTATTTTTTTTAGAATTAGCACCAGTTTGCAGTTTATAATACACCATGATATATATAAAAATATAAGGTAAACATATAATTACCTTGAGTGATAATAAAAATAAAAATGTTGTAAATCGTTGCAGAAATGAGAAAAATAAAATGTGTGCCTCTGTATTAAAAATATTAGAGGTAAAGGAAGTTATTATTGCACATAATTTTTGAAAGTGGGGCATTTCTGGAGAAGTTAGATTTATGATTAGGGTGATAAATAAAGCCTGAAGCTTAGTAACATAAGGAATACGAATATCAAGTACAAGAAGCCTCGGAGCATCGACTCAACCCTCGATCAGACCTCGGATGAAATTGATGTCAAATTTATCACGCTTAGTTGAAAGCGAATTGAATTTTATTACTTGACTAATAGGCCTTAATCGTATTTTGGGTGAGGTATGTTAAGGTGAAAACCAGCGAAGCTAATAAAACAGTTAATACACGATCAATCCAATAAATGTCAGAGAAAGTATACGGTGACCACATAATGGATCCACATTTAAGAACCAAACGGACTAGGGCATTACAGAGAGCTAAAAAGTAATTAGGTAAACTAAAGTTAATTAAGTGTCGGATAATTGGTTTGCCAGTCATATAATCGATATGAGAGCCAAAATTGAGCGAAGATACAAACAGAATGCCTAAGTCTAGGACCTGACTAACCTGTTGAATAGATAGTTCGTTTTGTTTGTAATCAAAGGGTATTACTGACCTAGAACAATGACAATTCATTACTTAACATTTGGCGATATTATACCTGGTGGTGAATTTATCAAGGATATTTTGGAGAGTGGTCAATCGTTGTATGAGATTATTGTATGAAAAAATCTTAGAATAAAGGGGAAACGGTATTAATTAAAATATTAGATAATAGAGAATTTAAGTATCTACCTTAAAAAAACTCCAGATAACGCTCGAATTAGATCGGATGACTTACTGAAGAGACTTCAAAATGATCAACGCTCAATAAGATTAGATTTAACTTATAATAAGAGCAGCTCATAAATATTTAGCCTTGTATTTATACGAATACAATTGTAACTATTTACCATCATTTTTTGGAGGGTCAATATTTAAAATATATTTCTATAAATGTGAATTTATATGTCCACTTGCTTGTCAAAAATTCAACTCAATCTAACATAATCCACCTGGGAAAGTTAGAGCTTCCTGTAAACATAATACACTGCAGTATAAACAAGGTGATTAACCAAATATGCTAAGTCCTATTTTTCTTTAATAATGAATTTAATACAATTTTGATTTTTTTGTCATTTTTAAGTATAATTAAAGTAATAAATAAAGATTAATTATTAGTGATTTAGGTTTGTATTACATTTAAAGAGTGTCTTTATGTCTTTACTAACTTATTTTTTGAAATTAAATAATTATTTTTATAGTGAATACTGAATAGTTAATCTCATGATTAATTTTTTTTAACTATTGATATATCTAAATTAAAAATCGAAAGAGTAGTTTTTAAATTATTAAAATACATATAATATTTAGTAAGGATAATAGTTCTTAAAATTTTTTTAGAAAAATATAATAATGTCTATATAATACCCTGATAATTTTTAAAATTTATAAAATGTTGTTAACAACAATAATATTGATTACTATAATTTTCAAATAACTATGGATCAGGTACCTTCAATCTTTTTATCATGGACCTTAATTGATACAATTATAGCATAAAATGTTAAATTACCCGAAAACTAATCTTTGAATTTTGATGCTTATAAATCAACATTTTCAAAAGATCTGCCAATTCACAAAAAAAAGTGTAGTTATAATAAATACTCCTTAAATTATAAAAAAATGATTAAGTATTTGAAAATATGGTCCTTGAAAATACTTGAAAATTTAAATCATCAATATTCAACGAAATATTGGGGATGGGTGAATTAATTACAATGCTAAATTGCCCAATAATCATTAAACGACATTATTTGTTATTTTTACAACCACGTACACTTAAATCACACAGTACTGTATTAAGTAAAGGGTAGCGCCTTCGCGAGTAACTAAAAAACTTTTTATCATAATAATATATTATACTTTGACTATAAAATTTCATGGCGTTTGATTAAGATTTATGTTAATAGGTCGAAGAGTGTTACGAGAGCCGGTGAACACAACGGTATTATAATATTATATGTGTATAATAATAAATTTTCGACAATTACTCCAGCGGCGGCCTGTCCGCATGTGTCTGTTGCAGCGCGCGCACACACCCGGACAAGGTAATCAACTAGCGGAGGCAGCTCGGTCGGCCGGGCGACGTATAATTAATTTTATGATAATCACTGCGCGTTGTCGGGTCGGAGACCTATTTAAATTATTATTATTATCATTATCATCGTTATCGCGTACACCCGTGTGCGGTGGTGCACGTTGCTTGACTCGGCTATAGGTATAATATTATATTATTATATCGTCGCCTGCACCCCACACCACTGTGGTCGCCGCGTATAATAATATTATCGTTGCATATCATAGGTTTGTGCGATTTCCTAATAATTATTATGGTATTATGATACCATCGTTCAAATTATTTGAAATAATAGAGAAACTATATTGAAGTTGTCAACATCATATCGCGTATGAGTATATCTTCTTGAGCTGTTTACCTAAATCGAGACCGACAAATTAATTCCGGGGCAATGAAATGTGTAAATTGTATTAGTTAATTCCTGTTTGTTGTTGAAAAACTGAAAAACAAAATATTTACGAGAGAAATGATGCACAATAAATATAACCAAAACGTCATCATTAGGTACAAATTTTTGAAAACGACGTTTTTCAAATGAGTATGAAAAACCAACTATGACGATGATTTCACTAAATCAAAAAAATTTAATCTACTTTCATCATATGATGGCACAATAAATTAAAATATGACGGTTGACCAAATTTGATAGTAATACGACTGAGGACTTGTCAACCAACCTACACATGGTGCTGCAGCAGGCCAGCAGCATAACGCTAATGTCGCTAATATACCGAAGTTCGGCAATCAACTATATGTATGCTGAGAATCAATTCGTCTCCCGAATGAACCGAATTAATTCACCCACACTGCATGCTTTTGTCAGACTACCGCAACCTCTGTTCTGGTACTGTGTTCAAGCATCCCGCACCCATCGGCGCTCTATATTCTAAATATATGCTAATACTATACCTGTAGCGTTAGGTTATTAGCATCACTTTTACGCAACTTAAACGGCGTACACTGTGTCGCGGTTACATCGTTTATGGACGTTTTCTATTTCGCCAACGACTTTTCGGTTTTTGAATCAATTATATTTTAGTTATAATCGAAAACTAAAATTCTCATACCGTTGAATCGTTTACAGCTAGTGCATCGATCGAAATGATCGAAAATGTCACATGTCTCTTATAACGCGGCTATTGTTGCGACACGTCCTTTGAATTACACGCTGTTGATCGATGTCATGTCAAACCTCAATAAACGTGCAGTGAATTATACGCAGCACGTTTAATAAAATGTACAGAAAATAATGTTATGAGAATTTCGAAAATAATACACGGCTATATAGTCGTAAATCTCATGACGTACTCATACGCTACGAGTGTGCACACGATTATTATTTAATAAAATAAACTACGACAGACTGTTATAATACAGCCGTTGTGTGTATTGTACATTATACATATATTACTTTACATGCTATAATAATAAAGGTAGTAATTTATTTTTTATATTGTCATAAAAAGTAGATCGACTGGACTATAATAAACATCAAAACATCGATTGTTGTACTGGTATATTGTATAGTGCGATTTATAATGCCTTCGTATAATATAGATAATCCGATAGATAGGTATGTGATTTCTTACAAAAGAGATCGTATCAAACGGATTTCCAGTAATGTGCAATAATTTTATGGGGACAAACTCTTAGCTTATTATTAAATTTATATTGGATATATAGAAGATTATTATGAATATTTTTAATCTAAATCCCGTTACAGTGCGTTAAACAGATGTACAGTACTTTAAATTATGTACACTCTGCTGCTGAAAGCAAATCGACTATAGGTAATATTATATTATATGCAACGTTAATGCGATTTTCCGAATTATAGGTCACCCATAGAAACCATGCAAATGACAATTGACAAAGAGTATCCTAATCGTGTGTGCTATAATATCATAACATGTATAATATATATATATATATATATTATATTAACAAGAGATTAAAGAAAATAACCATCGATATAATATAACGATTTATGGTTGATATAAGCTAAGGGTTTCCTTTATAAAGTTTACGCGTTTTCTGTAGTCCAATACACTTCTTTTTGCGTTCAAGTGTATTATAACTACTATGAGTTTATACCACAAGTCACGAATATTGGTATCACTGGTATCGTTTACGTATCGTAATATATCGTGGTGGCGACGGTGCTCGTTCATCGCATCCGGTCGTTTCCGACGCGTCACATTGTTGTACGCAGCAACACCTTGTCAAAAAAAGAAAAAAGAAAAAGAACCCGAACAAATGACCAACCGTAACAATTATCGTATTGTTAATAATGACGAAAAGCGTTGAGGCGATGCGACGAAGACAACAGCGGCGGCGGCGGCGGCGACGTCGACGACAACGACGATTATAATAATAATAATAATAATAATAATAATAGTAATAGTAATATGTCCACCGGGATGAACGGCTGCGGCGGCGATGGTGGCGAGTCACCATGACAAGGCTGTATAGTGCTGTGACTCGTATGGTAACTGTGTCGACAACAGCAGCAGCCGCAGCGGTCTACTCGCGTCGAACCGACCGAAAAAAAAGTGATTATTCTCTTTTTCTTCTTCTCCCCGACGACGTGCGCACGTACGGGCCATCGCGCGCACACTATACGATATTATTATACGTATACACACACATATTATATTATAATATATTATAAAATACGCGCGTTATGTGCCCACACCACCGACCGTGCATTATAGCTGTATAATAATAATGTATTATCGTAAATAGTAATAATAATATATATAATAATAACGTGTGTACGCGTTATAAAGGCTCGTCCGGCTCCCGCGGGTCGTCCAGGTGTAAACTCTCGCGACGGGTATGACGCGTAATATTGTATTATATTATACACGTATATATTGTGTATACGTATATATATATTATGGTCGAAAACGACGTGTGTGTGTGTGTATTATAATAGCAGTACGACGACGCGAACCGCCGCCGTCAGTTGTAATAAATGACGATGACTGAGCACACACACGCGCCCTACGGTGGCGGCGGCGTCGGTAACGGGCGAGTGAGTGGCGGCGGCGGCGGCGGTGACGTTTCGGTTAATTACCTACACGTCGCTCTGCTGACGTGCCGGCGCGACCATTAATAAAATAATAATAATATAATATTATTTTTCACTCCAGTCGAACGCGCGTTTCCTCCACACCCTTCCCACCAACCACTTTGATCGACAGCATACGACTGTTATGATATCGTTATTATTGTGACAACCGTCGACCATCATCAGAGTCCATCACCCTCCCGAATCGTATCCGTGTATTACGCGTAGTATTATTGTTGTTGTTGTGCGTAAAACAATAATATTATTATCTCACGGCGCACTGTCCGGGCGACGATTGCGTTTGTCCGCGATTCGTCTTCATATATTATTATTACGCTTGCGCAGCACTCGTATAAGGAGATGGACAATAATATAGAAAATCGATTAACAATATTATTTATTACTGCATAGCGTTGTCAGTACCGTCTACCGTGTGCGAAGTGTGTTATAAATTATAATAATATACGTTATCTAGATACTCTCAAGCCTAGTCCCACAAAACAAAAATTAATATTAGGTATATACCATATTCATAATATACCTGTGGAAACTATTATGTATTTATGTACCGTCTGTTTTCGATAATATAAAATTCGACACTCATGATAAATATACGTTATCTGCAGTATATTATAATATGTTATTCTTGTTGTTGTTTTGCTATAATAGTTCAGTACTATTGAAAACCCGCTGGCTTTACATTTGCACGATTAATCACTTTTGTGAGGTAATCATGCAAATTTAACGCGTATTATTATGTAACTGTATGTAAGGTACATGTATACCAGTTATTATAGACAGATCCATCAATCAGATCTGAAGCTCAATAAATAACAATTTGGTGTCGGGATTCATAGATCATAGATCCCGTCGTAGTCAATTGAAATTGTACTAAATCGAATTTAAAATTATTAGGGGGAAGTACTGAAGTAGATATCCGCTTCGTTTTAAAATAGGTGTCGTGTGTATCTCATTATCGAGTACAATAAGTGCAATATATCAATACGTATGTGTACATTTGAAACCAATGATAAACCATCAAAAATCAATAAACTCATTGCTCCGTTTAGAAATTAAAATTTATACTAATATAATAATATACCTATGTAGATATGCTTATGAATTTATGATATAATAAAGCTGACGGTTATGTTTGTTTTTTTTTTTGCACGCGCTAATCACTGAAACTACCAGTCGGATTTGAAAAATTGTTTTTGCATTTGATAGATCAATTTTTAAGGAAAGTAATCGGCAATTTAACATCACACTAAAATCCATATAGAAGAGCCTAACAAAAATGAAAAAAAGCAGAAAAAATACTTGTAAATTATTAACTGGTCCGAAGACACTCTGAATTAGACCTTACAAGCAAACAGTGGCGTATACAAGTGGGTGAGGTGAGGGCCCCATGGGCTTTTTATTTTTTTTTGTTTTTGCTTACATTATGCATTATACACTATAATGTAATATTTTGTGATATTATGATCTATCCGAGCTATTGAATTTTGACAATTTTGTCAATACTGAATAACATTCTAATTTTATTTTTGTTTATCTATATCATGTAATTTTCCAATTTTCCCTAATCCCCTCCCACTAATCTATGTAATTTTATTTTTTTGATCCCTCTTTCAGAAATAATGTCTACACCACTACAAGCAAACATATATTATACGTAGCGATAATTAAACTACTATGGGTCTATGGAATTCAAATGTGAGACTGTGCCAGTAAGTTCAACATTGAAACTATTCAACGCTGCCAAAACATCGCTCTTCATACCATTATCGCAGCGTATCGGTATTAGTGTATTACAGAAATGACATTATCCACTGAGATTTGACAATAACCTTTTCATCCCAGACGACATACGCGGCATAGGTTTGCACGCAAACACCAGTTAAGGTTGGACCAGCATACCAATCCAGCAGCAATCCAACTACTTGACAATTCTCAAGACACAAGGCGCTTTAAACGCTGAAAACCATACGACTTAGTATAAAATATTAGACTAAAACTGGGAACTTTCCTCTGGGAGTGTTGACCTAAACACGTTTTGTTTATATTTACCAAAAGTGTTTAGATTATTTTAGCATTTATGTGCACATTTTTAATGTGTTGTAAAGACCATATTGACCGTTATAATAAAAAGCCTTCGGCGATTAAAAAAAAAAAGAAGTAATAACGTGGGTGAGTGCTGCGACTCGATAGGTCGGGAGCTGACAATACGGTTAATGTCAATATGTCATAGCTTAATGACGAAAGAGTATTGAATAACGAATTGAACAATATTTGAAGCGTATAATAGGTGGCATTTTTTTTACGTGCAACGAAGTGAACGTGGACTGCTAGTATATTTACATATAAACATGACCGGCGATTTTCAGTTTGTTCACATTTGCAACAACCATTTATTGTGAATGAAAGCAACACCTGCGTTCATGAAATAAATAAGTACTTCTATAAGGAACATTCGTTTTTTTAAATTAAAACTATATATTAATTAATTATTTTGTTAATGATTTATTAAATATAATAAGGTTGTCCTTTAATTTATAAATATCAGGAGACACTTTGATTTTCCAAGGTTTATGAAAGGTCGAGGACTGAAAAAAATTGGTTAATATGATTTTAGTCTATTAAGTCCATAACTTATTGTACAATGATATTATGCTTTGGGTATACCTACATAGATATCCATAATAGTTTTCATACTTTCGTTGTAATTTTGAAAATCGTAACTCTGAGTTAGTTAATGATTGACCCTGTATTATGATTTATGAATGTGGCTGATGAGATAGAAAGAATCCCGATATAACGATTTCGAGCTTTGTGATAACAGATATCAATTGAGCTTATTAAAGTTAAATTATAACAAACAGTAGCATAATATTACTAGTTCTATTAAAATATGTTATCTACATCATTAATATTTAAAAAGAAATAATTTAATCGTGCGATTCGTTTATTTTGCTTTATTTCACTTGATTCCAAACATTACTGTCTAAAGAACAATAATAGATAGTGTAAAAACATTGTAATATGTGTATTGAAATAATTAAAAATAATAAGTTCTTACCCAACGTGGCTTGCACATTTTGTCTCGATAAAAAATGTACATTCAACTAGAACAATATTCAAAACACCTATAACTAATATATCTATTGTATTTTCTATTTAATGAAATATAAATAATACATTCGTCAAAACGTATTACATCAATACATCCAAACAACGGTGACACGGAGTCTATAGAATATATGATTGATTGTTGTCCGAAACAACAACTGATTGGTTGGACCACTGCGTGTTAGTGTGTATTTATAATAATTAATAACTACCAATTGTAATGGATGGAAATCGAGTTTTGTGAGATTATAATAACAATTAAATAATATTATTGCAAGCGTGAAATGCAATATATGTTATAATTTTAAGTATAAAATAAAACAAAGTATATAAATAAATATAAAATATAAGCAAATAAATAAAATTAAACTTTTTCCTAGGAGGTAGGTATAATATTATTATATCTAATAGTTTATAAATTATGTGTTAATAATGTAATAATAATGTATGTATTTTTAATTTTTACTTTTAAAATAGAATAATCATAGTTGCCTTAACTCCATAGATAGACGTTGCGGCGGTAAAAATAGTATTTATCCATTACTAGTGATGCGTAAATATAAAAGTTATAATTTACACTATTTATACTTATTTATTATTTTAAGTGAACCTACGTAAAAAAAAGATAGATTTTTAGAGGATCTTATCGTAAAAATGAAAAAAAAAAAAAATACCGCGTTTCTGTTACTTTTCGATCGTGACAACTTTTTTTTAAACAACAACCGACAGTATAATACTATGTTTACTGGTATTATACGATCAAACTATGTCAATATCCGAATGTTGTCACGTTCACTCTGTTTAGACGTATTGTTTATTTTATTTAAAAATCGTTAAGTTAATTTGACAGAAAATTCAATTCAGACGTGAGGGAAATAATAATAATAGTAATAATATATATACATATAAAAAAAAATAGAATAAAATGAACCATTGTTTGTGGATTATTATTAGATATTATATTTTTTTTGAGGGAGTGGTTTTCCATCAAATTCAGAAAATCAACATATCTGTAAAATACGGTCTGTTTTTTTTTTTATTGCCTTAGTTATTATATAAAAAAAACGCTTTAATTGTTATTAGTCTTTATTTAGTGTTATAAGATTGAAATTGTAAGTTGGAGTCGTTGGAAATAATAATCTGTTATAAAATAAGTTAATTATTTATAAAAACTGTTGTTTTTTTTTTTTTTTATTAGCATAAATTATATTATAATTGTAATTATCTATTATTTTGTGTACCTTTATTTCATTCAAAAATATAATCGACTGTAGTTCTTAGTTTTCTCTGAATGATTTTAAACTTGAACCGTGAGTTTCAATGTACCATTAAATGCATAACTTTAAGAAATGATGAAACAATATCCCGTAATTTCGAGAACATTTTTGTTAATGGTGTCGTATGTTGTCTACACACTAAATGTTATTTACGAAATTTAATACCCGGGTGGTATCATATATTATTTACGCGTAAACTATTCTGTTTACGTGTAATTTGATGGTGTTGTAATTTTACATTAACAATTCTTATTTTAATTTTAAACCAGAACGGCAGAAAACTGTCGATAAATGAAAATTGTCAATGATTATTGTCAATTAAAGTTAAAAAGTATTTTTCAAAACGTCAAACAATTTTTCGAAGACATTATATGATCATAATATGTTGTATGTTGTATGCACACGCGGAGCGTCGTCTTTCTCCTTTAAGCTGCCTTTCCAATAATAGTGACATCGCGATATTTTATACCGTATTTCACCTTCATATGTCACTAAAAACATTCTATGGTTTGCGTTTGATCTCTTGTTTCCGGATTCAATAAAATCGCTTTTATAATTTACGGTATTGTACTATTGTGTCATGATTAATTAGACTACTGTATACATTTTTCATTCGTCTAAGAAAATGATTGCCCCGCCTCTCTGGCCCATGACATTTGTAGTAAACGCGTTAATTTAATAGAAATTCGATTGTTTATCGTTGAAAAAAGAGACTGATCAACTCTGTAGACAGCATACGCTTACGATACGAGCATTTATTGTGTTTATAACAAACGACTATCGATTCTAAATTTTCTTGGTCACATAAATACTTCCACAGTGCCTAGCTATAGCTGGTTTTTAAATTGTTGATTTAGTTATAGAGCGTGTTTCTCGTTTTTATCCCAATAATATTTGTTAGTAATATGGACGGAATACGTTTTATATTGATTAATTCAATATTTGTTATTAATTATGAACTGTTTTTATTGTTTTTCCACGTATTGGCATCGTAGTTTTTATTTGTTTTATCAATAACATTATTGTAGAGCGATACTTCTATTAAATTTGTATTTCGTGTTTATGTCACTATTTATTTTAAAAACTATAGAAACAAATTAAATTTATTTAGTACTCACTTGATTAAGAATTAATTAAGAGAGGTTTGGCAGACTCTTGTGAGCTGCTTGGGTCTCGATCCCTCCCCCCAATCTTACGCGTGATGTCTAATTCGGTTACGTTTCATAGTGAAATTAAATGTCAAATTCAATTGTGGTATGTAAATATGCATGACTTCAAATGTATAAATAAAAGTATGTAAAATATCGCAGTTTCTTTTTATGCGGACATGGTTTTTTAAATATTATGTTATAACGACATTGATTTACCAACTGTAAAACGAATATTATCGTACGTTGGTGTATAATACCACCAAGATCTATTAAAATAGTACTACTATTCTTTCTTCTTAAGAAATTGTCTACTTTAAATTGATGTACAAATTCAGATTAACGTAAATAATAATATTAGTTTTATGTAATCACTTAAAAACAACTATATAAAAACAGACAAGTCATGTAAATGTGGCTATAATATAAAACAGATTTTTTTATAATAAGATTACGAAGAAAATTTATCGCTAACTGCCGTGGTGCATCTTATTAAAATTTACAAATAAAAACATAAAATTATTATTTTTTCTTTATGATATGTGTCAAAAAGTTATATTCCGAGTGTTTACAATTTATTAATGATGTGTCCGTTTTGTTTAATATCCGTCCATAATAGCTCAGTCGTCACTATCGCGTTAAAATCAACATTGAACGTCGTAATTTATAAAATGTAATTTTTTCAAAAACCCATTGGCTGGTAAAACGACACCGTCAGCGCCGTCAAATCGTATAAAATCCAACCAGTCCATTAAATATATTATTATTATTCGTGGAGATGAGGTAACTACAAGCGTCGTTTGCCGACTTGTTTCTATATAATATACTCGTTATTGACCGTTTGTTCGTATATTTTATTGAGCCCATTACCGTATATTATCCGCGCGCGCGTGTGACAAAAATCCACCTCACCCTTCGAAAATGTCGTTAACTACAAAAAATGCATATTATTATTATAATATAAACACCAAATTTTAGTACCTACCGTAATAGGTACTACTACAAACAAAATAATATATAACTAATATAAAATAATCCTTTTACGCTCGTGTATATAATATAATAGATATATCATATACACGAATACTATCACCTACCAATATTTTATACTCAACTGACAAACCTAAAACGGAACCATTCAGACATCGCAGTACTATATTACCCGCCGCTGTACCACCGCCTAATGACCACGCCGAACACGATGATAAAATATCACGCGCGCGCGTGTGTAAGGGGTTCCCAAAAGTCAGCGGACCGGAATAGCAATACATAATAATATTTTGTTTCCATTGTCCCGGTCGCATTCTACCAGCTATGTGTAGTCACCGTAACTTAATTTTCCGGCGTTCTGTGTGTCGTCCGGACTCACACTGAGCGGCGTATTATAGCGCACACTACATTATATTATATACCGGGCGGCGGCGACGGCGGCGTGTATACAGTCCCCGAAGGCTGCTGGCAGTGGTTGTGGAAGGGGTGGTGGGTTGGCGGGAGGGTGCGTACATGACCGGGAGGACTTTGGAAAAGCTTTTAGCATTTCCCGCGTCGGTGAATTATGATTTCCTGCCTTTCCAAATTGCCCTGTAAACGGACCAGTGTAATAATAAACTATATACACACACGTGCGCGCGCACCGTCGCCCTCGTATAAACGCGTATGTATAGCCGTAAAACCATATACCATATATATATCTCGTTGTGTGTGTGTGTGTACGTACATGTGTGTATGTGTGTGCGTGCACGTGTGTAGGTGTGAGTGTGTGTGTAAATGTGAGTGTATGTGTGTAAATGTGAGTGCATGTGTGTGTGTGTATGTGTATGTGTGTAAATGTGAGTGCATGTGTGTGTGTGTATGTGTATGTGTGTAAATGTGAGTGCATGTGTGTGTGTGTGTGTGTAATCGTCTGGGGTATAAATTCTCGCGAGGGTTTTGCGTGTTGTTCTGTCGCCGCACACCGTTGGCGACGACGTGTACACGAAGACAACATCTATATAATGTATATATATATATTTGTGTGTGTGTGTGTGTGTGTGTATATACACACACGGGCGCGCGTGCGCAGTTTATACATCTGTGTGTGCTCTGCAGTGGGAAGGGATATGGAAGGAAATGATTTTTTCCCCTACAAAATTGAAAACCTTCTCTCCCTCTCGTCCGCCCGACCGCTGCACCTTCGTCGCCACCGTAGCCGAGAGGGCTTTTACCGAACGTCTATTAATTACGTTGTTTATGCCGGGCGACCGGACCGTGGAAAGGTTAACTTTCGTCCGCCCTTTGCGGCGGCGGCGGGGCAGTGCTTTATACGGAATTGTCCCTCGGCCAAAAGCCGTTTTGTACGCGGTTAATTTACTAAAGTTCAACTCGCCGCCGTTAAACATTCGACGAGGGTTTATAAATGGAAACACTCTGTTGGCAATCAACTCGGCCGCGTGTCGTGTACACCGTCGCGGCGGCTCGTTGGAGACGGTGCGGGGAAAAACACACACGGTTAATCTATTAGCTCGCAGAAATCTGTTTCATTCGACGTGCATATGAATGTAAGGACGGATGGAGTGTGGCGGATTTGTGGCAAACCTATCGTTTATCTTCCCCTTTGCGGAATCGTTTTTTTCCGTGTTATACATGCCATTGATTAAAAAGCTCAGCCACTATTTGAACTGTAATTTATAATTTATTACACACATGAATTATTTTAATGATCTCAGGTATAATGAATGACTTCAAACGTGTGTGTTAAGACGTAAGTAAACAGAATGCCATCAAGACTAAAAAACACGAGTATATATTTTAATGTTGTATTTAGAATAATAAAATTCTGTGAAAAGAATTTTGAGTACATAAAAAAATTTATTATTCTACCCATATGAGATTTATTGGATAAGTTGTTGTTAACGATTACCATTTTCTAGTTTAAAATTCACCACAATATCTATTACATATTTTCTACGACGCTGGTCAACAGAATATATTATTATGTAGTCACGATCCGACCTTATTACACAACCAAAAGTGTTTGTTTGTCCACGGCACTGTATAATTTATAATAATATGTAATGTATTAATGTATGATTTTAGTGGGTCAAGTTAGTCAAATTATAATAATTAATTAATATCTGATCGATCTGCATAGTGCATGCGGCAAAAAGAATAATTATAATAACAGATAATAATAATTTATTCAATTCAATTATGACTGAGTATTTTGCTACTGAATCATCGGACGTCAGCAAACACAACGCAATAAATACAATTAAAATTACTCTGACGACTGACATTAACTTTATATTTGTATGAATTTTACATATTATGCTTTAGTTTACCTTTATATATTATATATAGCACTTACATAATATTACCTACAAATCAATTAATCAATATAAATTCGTTTTTTAAGCCATGAATCTGGAATTATAATTCATATTTTTGTTGAACACTTATATATTATGCTTGTACTCGTGAGAATATTATAATGATTTATAATAATACTTAAACTTAACTTTAAAATATCCTATTTGTATTAAGGAATATATGTATTTTATTTCAATAAAAGTGATGTATTTTTCGATATTAAAATAAAATTATATTTTCGAGGTTACAATAAAATTATATTATTTATGTACTGGATATACGGATCATGATAGACATAATATTTAATTTAAATTCATAAACATAGTCATTACTCATCAGTCCAGTGTTGAGACTTTTATCTAGATAACTATTGTGTCGGTTATCTTATGGCTATCTTAGATAACAAATTTCCCAAACTAGATAAATTTAATTTATTGCACTTGGTAAATTATTTCTCGTGAATAATAATAATAATAATAATATTATTTTATTTTTATTCCATTAGAATACTTAATGCTGGTAAAATTTAACCTATTAACTGTCAACAAATTTTATATTATTTATACTTATAAGACATTGTTTCATAACTTTCAGGGTCTATCGATAAACGGCGCACAAATAAGAAAAAACTACCGAAAAGTACCGAATAATTATGTAAAAAACTAAAAACATTAAAATCGAAATTTCGTCCTATTCGTTTTTTTTTTGATTTCTTCGCGATTCCAAATAGTTTTAAATATTATTTACAAGGAAAATTTCTTTTTATTTATTTTGTATTTTTATAAACATGTATTCAATTATAATATATATCTCATATAGATGAAAATGTAGTGTTTGTTATATTATTATATATCATATTATATTGAAAATTTATAAAATACAGATTAAAGGTATAGGTTTTATTATATAGTTTTATCAATTGTTTTTATTTCCTGTTGTTAAGACTGTTCAATATGTATTGCATTTTATAAATTTATAATCATACATAATAAATCATGTAATTGTAAAAATGTATACTCCTAACCATAGTATCTGTATCCCCATATAATTATCATTTTTACTGGAATATAACACAGTATGCATATATTAAATATCAGAATCCAGAATTATAAGATATTGATTCGTGCGCAATATACAAACCGACAACTGTGATGAAGATTTTCACGCTCATTCGATTTCAATTAAAATGCATAGCACGACTGTCATGTACGTGTGTATACTATATATTGTGATGTGCCGTAATTAGTTTCACTGTGATTTTGTAGGATTAAACAAAGCTCGTAGACATCATAAAGCTCCTGTCTGCATACACAATCGTATTTCGATTATAAATTTAATATATTGGGTTGATTCCGTTGACAATGCTGTCTAAACCAAAAATGCTGACATCCGTTTTCACCGAAGCGTCAATGTAAGAAATATTCCATAGGCAGTAGGCCTAATAATAATTCATATCCATTAAGTTTAATCTCGTTTCATGTTGTTGAACACTTTTTGAAAAGTTAACGATACCTAAATCACAAAAAAGTTAGAATCGTTAATTTATTAATTAGGTTATTAAATGTTTGTAATCTAAAATTTCATCACATTAATTTCTTGGTGAAATCGTTCTTTTCGTGAAAATCAAATGTTTTTACACATTGTGAAATATAAACAAACAGCACTTAGTTAGTTAATACTTTTTCAAAGCCACTAAAATTTTACATTGCAAACATTATTTTATAATTTGACCATTCACCTTACATAATATAATTATATAATATAGATTACCTATAGCAGTATAGTAGACATACTAAATTTATACTTTTTTGCATATAAAAATATTATTAATTTATTCTAGTTTTGAATGAGTTAAAATCATTATATAATTTAGATTAGCTATCAAAAATAACATTTTATAACAAAATAAATATATTCCCTCTATAATTATTGCATATTAAAATATACCAGTCATTAAATATTACAAAATATAAATAATTTGTATTTATTATACAAATTATAATTATTAAAAATATTTTTTTTTAGATATTTATTAAAATTATTTCATAATATGAATAGATTAACGTGTTATAACATTATTTATTATTATTATTAATTGCAACCTAGCTAATATAATATGGAAACTCATTTAAACATATCTAAAATGTATGGCAAATATTTTACACACACTATAAATGATAAATATAAGTATTTTTATTTATTACAATATTATACAAATATGTTTGTAGGGGATTGGTTTTTTATTTCTAATACGATTGCATAAAGTAAACATATGCCATTAAAATAATATTTAATTTATTATCGATATTTTATTTGTATTCATATTTAGGCTCTTAAAAAAATACTGAGTAAAAAATAAATATATATTGGAATTTATTAATTTAATAAATAATTAAATGACGTCATAATGGTTATAATATACTTATATTTAAGACTTAAGCAGACTTGAAAGAATTTTAAGTGAATACAATAATCAGGACATGGAGTGTATCCCATGGCTGAATATTATATGTATACATTTGTATTAAAAAGCAATTTGAAACTAATTCCCAAACATATTTAAATAATATTGGGAAAAAAATTAATAATTATGCATGCTAAATTTAACAGTAAATTTAAAAATATACGTTTCCATAATAGTTTACAGACATTAAAATAAGCATCTACTATTACTACCTAATATAATATTATATAGAGATACTATTATTACTATTATAAGTATATACTATATAAGTATAGTAATTAGTAATAAAAATAGTTTATATAGGTACCTGGTACCTATAATAAATCAGTAAATCTTTAATATATCTAATAATAATTTGTTGCTTTGTTGGACAGTTTGTCGATTAAAATAAAATAAATTAAACATAAAATAATTTCACATAGTATTTTACATAGTGTGAAAAGATAGTTTCTATTTTTCATAGTATTAATAATAATTGTAACTAAAAGGCATATTTTTTTTATATTGTCTTCTGTTAATAATTAACATAAAAAAAAACAAATGTCTAAAATTAAATTTTAAGTTCTAAATATGAATGAATAATAAGCAATCTAAATTGTTTGATGGAAAAAAGTATATTCAACCCTTAGTATGATCTTTCTTTATAAGTTCAAATACTTTGTCAATAATTTTGCAAAAACTTCCGAAAACAGTTCGATGATAATATTGTTTTAACTGTATTATACTTTAATGTCTATCATAATTTAAAAGTGTTTATCATAGCGTAATAAGTATTGATTAAAATGTCACATAATAAAATAGACTTTCAAATACTACGATATCTTCATGATGTATTGACATTTAATTCGATAAAATGTTCATATACTTATTGTTGTTGAGTGTTAAAATGTATAAAGCTGTAATCGGTTCGATTAAAAAAAATGAATATTAATATGTTATCGATACGAATTTATACTTGTAGGTACGCATAAGATCGATTGTCTTAAATTATGAAATATAATTATGTTATTACTTATCGGAAGGATGTATGGTTAATTTATACGAAAACAAATTATCAATAATTCAATGACTACCTACTATTTTAAGAATACAGTATAACTTTACAGTCGAAGTTGAAAAAAAATCTTCCACATAATAATTTGACAGCGGATAATACATTATATAACGACAGTATTGTTATTTAATATATTATTTCTGTAGGTAGCTGAGGCAGCCGAGGTACCTATTAATCTATCATAACATTATATTTGCAAAGGTATAAATAATAATTGATCGCGTCGTGTCCATATATATTATATTGCATGATGTTTTTCTTTGGAAAAAAAAAAGATGATCAAATAATTTCCGTTACCAGTTTTCCGATACTTAATTGGATGGTATCGTTGCAGACGCGCACGTCGCACAAATGATGAAGTTTTCAACACGACGCAATTTCATATTTTTATTATTGTTTTATCTTCATATATATATAATATATATAATATCAATTTTGTTTTTTTATTTGTCTCGTCTTTTAACGAGTTCGGTTTATGGTCGGATCTTTAATAAGCCAATCGCTTATAAACGTCTTGACGCGTTATTATAAAGGGAAAGGAAAACACGACTGGCGAGTAGAAAAAAATTACATATTATATATCAACGATAAAACGACGTCAGAGCGTGATTTTAATTGGAATTTATGTCGGCAATTGTGACAGCCCTATGACAGCTGTGTGTTATAGAACGCGAAACCGCGCATAACATATGATTATTATTATTTATATATATATATATACGATTATATTATTATGTTGGTCGTCGTGGTGAATGTACGCCACCGCAGTTTTTTTAATTTAATTTTTTTTTTTTTTTTTAATTTTATTACAGCGACAGAATTGAAAATATAAGAAAACACTATACGAGAAAAAAAATAGATTTTATCTGACAGCATTATTGTCGATTAACTTTGCATTAGTGGACGTTTTAAGGCCGCCGTCGGACGACGCGCGAATGATGGATGTGTGCCCGGAGGCTGCGCCGCCGCAACTGTCGGCCGGTGTATATAAGCGCATATACGACATATAATATAATAAGTAATAATAACACGCTTCAAATATCCCGGTCGAAGGCTGCTGCTGTTGCTTGCAATCCGACGAAATATCTAAAATTAGTGGCAAGCTTCATAGTAATAATATTATTGTGCCTATTTACTTCCTATGTAGGCACAAAATATTGTTCACGGGCCGTACCGCCGCAGATATACGCGCGTTGTGCGCCCCTCGCGTTATAAGCGGTCGTCCAGAGATTTTTTTGTTCGTGGTAAAAAAAAACCCAATGGCGGCACAAGTCCTTGGAAACGAATCTAATCGTTTCCGGCGACACTGAAACGTCAATTCGTGTACATACCTATTATAAATTTATTATGTCGGTCGGTGGCAGTTAAAGATAATAACAATTGTTATATAGATATACACTATAGGTGCCATAAGCACCCGTTATAGGTCGTTAAAATATACAGTCGGCGTATACGTTTCGATGATATATTATTGTGTTTCGTCCGGCGTATACATATCATTATACTATTTATGTGGCCGAAAAGTCGTAATAGATCATTCCGATCGTAAAACGCGACCCAATTTAATCTAAAAAATTAAACGTTTTCTATGCGGTACCTACCTAAATGTCGTGCCGCAAACGTTGACGTTTGAAGGCCGTTTGCCGTCGAAACGCGTAGCGTATCTCAATACGAAAAGTTCAGCGTGGTGAAAACGAGAAAGACCACAAGGGCGGAAGAGAAGTAGAATTTCTGAGAACGTCAGCCATCGATAAAATTATTATTATTACCCCAGTCAAAATAGATTAGGTATAATGCGTATCGTTCCCAACGAATAATATATTATAATATTATATGGTTTGAGCGATTAACACATTACAACTTCGGTAATTGGTTATTATAATATATTAAATTTCGTAAAACAAAAAAAAAAAAAAACAATGCATTGTCTTCGGAAGCTATTCGCTATACTATGCTCGTCCTCAGACCTTTAATATTAAAATGAACTCAAGATTTTACCTTCAAAATATTCCCCATCGTCACTCACTACATGGCCATCAATAGAAAATATCGTCAAATTCTATTATTGTTTTACACTTCTATAATTCTATCTATGTAAACGTTATAGCATATCTTTTATGTATTCAATATACGGTCAATAGTAAGTAGATATGTATACAGGCGAGTGACATAATACATACGTGTTTCAGTAATTATGAAATTACGTTTATTATCGAAATCGTATTTTTTTTTTTTTTGTTATTTACCAATAAAAATGGTAAAATATATAATTTTTGTACTAATTATGTATTAATCAGCTTTATTGTAAATTTAACCCATAAAATTAAATAACCTTGTTGTGAAATATGTATAATTGTTAGGCAACATCGATGAAGTATAGTTATTAAATTATTATATAGAAAATTGGCACTCATATGACATTGAAAATATACTATATATATATATACTGGTATATATGTTAAGTGTATAAAATGTGGCCTATTATCTATATATTAAAAGTTATAACCGATCGCTGTCATTTATTACTGAAGATAATATAAAAAAAGATAATGTAATGATGATGTGCAGCATAAACTAACACAAAGTATTGAATTTATGTTTGTATAAGAAATAAACAAATTCATTATGATTTATGTTCATATAATAACTACAAGTTGTTGTGACTACAAACATTTCAAATTATATATAAACCTTTTATAGGATAGTTAAATTGTAAACTGTGTACTTCAAAAGCAGTTAATTTACAAATCAAACTAGGTCGTATACCTTTTGACAGATGTCATGATATTTACATCTGAAAATTAATTAATAATATTGTATTTGACTCACTGGTATAGGTACATTTCAAACATTTTTTTTTGACGTGTATATAATATATTTGTATTTTTTTTTAACTTTGAACATATACATACAACTTTGAGCTGATTGACCCATGTACATTATTGGTATTGGAATAATAATAATGGAATTGATTTAAATTAAAATTCAACAATTTTATAGTTTCTGCATAATAATATAACATCATAGCAATTATTACAACACTGAAAACAGAATATACATATTAGCAGGATAAATTCAAAATTATCAAAAGGTATTGTGAAATAAAAATAATCAAATTGTTAAAATAACTAAAGCATCTAAAATAACAATTAGGTATGAACGAGGTACGATGGTTGGGAACTCAACTGCGACAAACCCATATTTAAATACGAAAATCCTGCAGATACAACAATGTGGGCATGCCGTGATTCTATATAATTATTATAAGTCATAACATCGCTATTGATAATAAGTAGGTAACAATACACCGTGTTATTATTATTTTAATGGTTCAAGCTCCCACTCTGGACGGAACGATATTACCATACAATGATGTAGTCATGTAACTGCGGCGAGGAAAGATGTATCGAGGACCATCAATCAGCTACACAGATTTTGATTAACGCAAATAACCCTTCAATCTGCGCCGAACCGAAGATTCGATGTAATGATAATAACAATAATAATAACAAATAATGACATCGCATAGATATAATATTATATTGTATATCATATTATCGTTTTATAGCGCCGCATAGACCCGTAGTAGGTAGGTACGCGTTTTATCCGTAGTCTGCTTAGAGTGTTGCGCATATTACAATAATGTTATATTATTATATAGATAAAGACTTTTTGTAGTCGGAACATCTACAGAGTTTCTCATCCGTTAGAATATAATGTGGTGATATTTTGATCAAAGTGCCAATTACAAATGTACCTACTTGTGTATCGATGTATCATTATAATAATGCGTATGCACGGCCTAGTCACGTTTGTATAATATTATATCTGTGCTCGTACTTATCGATTCGATAAGAATTTCTTAACACAAACGAGTAAACGACACCGTAATAATATAGTACCGAAATCTTGTGAATTCGTCTGCTTTTCAAACCACTGCAGCACTCGGGTCACGGTAACATTAATACTCACGATGGTCTTTACGATTTATAAACCTTTTTAATTACACATCAGTCGCGTTAACATCAATGCATTGATACCGATTCTCTTGACTACTTTTACCTTTTCAATAAGTAAGCCCAATAATTGTTTTGTTTCGTTTACGTCCCCGTAGATTGATCATCCATGCACTGCCCCAACGCAATCGTCGTGTCTGTAGCGGACAATTCGGACTGATTTATTGTCTATTCTTTAAAGTGTCCGTTTTCCAACACGACTGATGGCAATAAATGTCTTGGCTTATCGTTTATTTGAAATAAATCCACGCACATGTCAATGACGAGGTAAAGATTTAAAAAAAATAATTGTATTATATCATAAAATATAATTGAATGTTTTATACGTTAAATAAATATTATTTTTAAACAGTAACAAAGTAAACATAGTTTTACAGATAGAATGTCTATAAATCAGAAAAAAAGGTCTTGTGTTTGAATCATGTACCTACAATTTTTTTAAATATACTACCTAATAGTAGACTGTTAAAACATTGTTTAATGTATATAATTATTTATTAACTAATTACTGAGATAATTATACAAATATAAATTATGGACATAGATATATTCTATTAAAATTATTTAAATCAATAAGTTCTGATTGTGTATCTCTACGGGTACACCAATTTTTTCTTCAGCAGTAAATAGTCATACAATGTTTGAAAAAAATACACAAAAAAAAATAATAAATAGTGTAACACTAACTTAGCTGAAAAAAAATAAATTATTACCATTATTATTAAATTGTTGTACATTTATGAGTTTTTATAATATTATGACTACATTAGTTATTAAAAAATACTTGAGAAAATTTATTTAAAGCATTTAGTGTAAATGGAATTTTTTATTATACAGTTAAATGTATTGTTAAACTAAAATATGCTAGAATTATTTAGTAAAATATTACATTTTTATATTTTATACAGACGTAGGTACCTGAAAATGTCATATTGTATTAATTTATAAATGTTTTATTGAAATATTATAAAATGTTTAAACTTTTAACCTCTATTTGTAAATAATTGAACAAAATGTAGGTTCACATTAAATAATAAATAGTTACATGACACGAAGTTTTGTAAAGTTAAAAATTTATTAATACTTTTTATACTAAAACGGTAATAGGTTTTATTAAAACGAAGTAGATACATGTATACAATAATATATTTCGTTAAACGATAATTTAAAATTCTTCGGTGAAACAGCGACCTTAATAAATGAAAGAATTAATATTCATATAATTAAAAAAAAATAGTATATGGTCAATTTAGATATTTTGTAATAATAGCTTATAAAATATAAGTAGGTACAAATACCGTATACATAATTATATATTATTTAGCTAGGAGTAATAATTATACAATATATTGACTATACATATTATTATTTACATGGTATTATCTAATCATGATATCATTTTATTTATTTTTTACCAAACAGGGATTATCCATTTAAAAATATAATTTTAGTTTTTAACTAAATTACATAATTTTAGATTATAAATTATTCATTATAATATGATGTAATGCAATATATAAATATATTAAAAAAAAGCATTAATTATTATTAGGTTCTAATATACATTTATTATGTCTGTAAAAATAACGGCAAGAATTGAAGCTTTTAACATTATTGCGGAAAATCAATATACGATTTATAGGTGTATTTAACATATATTACCTATAATTACGTGAGTTTGGTTTAAACGCCTGATATTTTGACAGTATTGGAAGGTCTCACGCTAGCAATATAAGGAGAGACTTTTCACATTATTTCCTGATAATTATGAGCAGTCAACCATTCCATTGATAAGCTTATATCATATACATTTTACATCAGCCATAATATTATGTATTTACTAGTAACTTAATTTTACATTTAATATTTACTTATGCATAAACCTATGCATTATGACTCGAGTAATTATACGAAGCAAACTTCTCTGAATTTCGCCCATTAATCCAACCGCATCACTATGATTCTAAAATATAGTTCAAATTGTGTTTAATAAATCATAATAGTTCTTAGTGATTACCGTGAATTGAGCTTATAATAATATTGGTAATACGGGTTAAGTAGGAATATACTGTAAGTACAAGTATAATAAGTATATATGTTTTTATTTTTAATGAAGTGTGTAAGCAACTGTGATTTATAAAAAAATTGAAAGTTAAAATATCGGACAGGATACAGAAACCGGATGTTGAGGGCTCGTTGTCTGGCTCCACTTACTCGTTGCAGTAATAAATCTCTACATCGGTTAAACGGCTTTAAGCGAAACAGTAGCGTACCCAAGAATTAGTTTACGGAGGGTTACACAATAATTACAATTTTTATTTGGGTTCCACATATAAGTACAATCTACTTTACAACTAACAGTTTATTTATAAACATGTTTTATATGGTAAAAAGCTATCAAATATTATATGTAATACATTTGAATTTTTTAATAGGAAGGTTCTAAAATTGTAGTAGCATTAAAATAATGTTCAGTTAAACTACTGAGTGTTTACTTAATTAATAATTGTTAAAAATATCTACTATATCAACAGTTTTGTAATCTAATTTCTAAAATTGACCCATACTAAAAGGTAAGGTAAAGTACTATTCAGATCAGATATTCTGTCGATAATTAATGGAGTAATATTCAATTTACGGATAACTGGAGTTCACATGCAGTACAAATATCATAATAAAACCCTCGAAATTCCATAGATTTTATTATAATTGTCTTTATCACTTTTACACAGTCATACGTTACGGTCCTTTCAAGCTAATACGATATTTTATAGCTCATTTCATTTAAGCATAATATAAATACTAACAATAGTTAGCGGGATAATTATTGTTATAATCATCGCCATGATCGCCATCATAATTAGATCAGCTGTTACGCTTATTATTATAGCTATTAACCTATATTGATGTGACTATAAATAACCATACTACTATTTAAAGTATGTATGGTATTATTATATTGTTTCCTCCTGTTACACGACTATATGCGCGTGTATTAGTTAAAATACAACATCGATTATTTAATTTATTTTCCGTCCGAGTGTTTTATGCGTTCACTTAAAATTTAAAATGATGTATAAACAACTGTTTTAGTCGCCATTATAAAAATTAACGGTTGCGATCATAAATATGGCGAGCGAAGAGTGCGGCGGTGGTATATGAACAATCAAGTACATGCACGACATATGTGTAGATATAATATATATATATATATATTATTCGTTTCGATGGAACTGTTTCATAATTTATCGTGGCTTTTTAATATTGTATTTTATATACGTACATAATATACACGTGAGCTGGAAATGGTTTTTATAAGAACCTTCGTGCTTGTGTCTCGTCGACTGAATTTGATCGATGGGTCTTTAATATTTATATAGAGAGCTTTCGTCGCAAGTCGCGACAATACTGGATATATTATTATATAACATTATACTCACGTCTCTCGCACACTAAATATAATCATATTTTATATAGTACACGGTACACACTATTTATGTGTACATGATCACACCGTCATAACCACAATCATCGCCCCCGCTGTGTGAAGTTACTATGATTATTTTTTACTTTGCACCGCACTCGGACGAAACGAGCTGATGATATCGTATCGATCGCGATTACTATAATATGGTAGATATACGAGCGAAAAGAAAAACGAAAAAACAAACTATAAACTTCCTCCAAAACACCTACACGCCCGCCAAACGTGTGTGTTATTATTTTCACGAGGAATTCGTGATCGCGTAAAACAAATTGCCGTTCTTATCGTTATATTGTGCCAACCCCACGCAAAACATACACGCACACAGACATATTATATACTCCTAACTGTTTGTACCGGCAGCAGCTGAAATCAAAGACCCGCCTGCGACGCCGCCGTGACACGATGAATAATTGCTATCGGTGTACCGTATACACGTCAAGTCGCGCGCGAACCGTCGATGCGTTTTTCGTATAAAAGAGGACCTAATGATTTAACGTTCCACTTTTCATTTCCCGAACGTATCGTTTTTGCAGCACTTCCCCGATCGGGACGCGGGCAAGAGGTGAACGAGGGACTGTCGAAATTTCACCATTCTCTCTATCTCTTTCTCTCTCGTTATCTCGGTCCGTCTCTCTTTCTCTATCCGCATCTGGACATACTAGTATACGGGTTTTATTTTTTCACCTTTTTCGGATCGGACCTGGGGCCTCCTCCCCGAAAAAAAAAAAAAACGACAAAAAACTGGTGTACATATAAAATGTGCCAACCCGTCCGCCAGTGTGTGTATTGCACTCCGTTTCGCGTGTGCAAAAACACTTGGTACGACCTATCCGTCGCCGTGTGGCTTTAATTTATCGCTTTTGCCCTACTCCGGGTACCCGCCTGCACGCCAGCCAGCCAGCCAGCCAGCCAGCCAGCCAGCCAGCCAGCCAGCTAGTGGAATATATCGTTTCGGAGTTGAATTATTGCCTGCGATTTGTACGTCAGCGGTGACTTTAAACACGTCTGCGCACCAACTAATGTTGAAAGGAAACGTGATTATACGGAGAGGATTAAAAATTTAAAAACTCCTCTGTCGTCAGTCGACGTCGCTCGCTATCTCTCTTTCTCTCTCTCACTCTGACTATTTTTCTCTTGCTCTCATTACATAAATTAATATAGGTATATGAGTGCGTGTGTGTATGTGTGTGTTAATACGTTAAATACTATTATGCGCGTGTTTGTATGTGTGTACAAGACGGACCGTAAAATGATTAACGAGCCAATAACGTTATGTGGCTGTGTATACACGCGTGAGTGTGCGAGTGTGTGTGTTTACTGGCTTGTGACAGCAGGAGCTAACGTAAAATTAACGTTTATTATTAGTTTTTTATACGCATCTATTTTTTTTTTTTTTTTACTTTTTTTACCCTCTCACATACACCCATTAGCCTGTATTTATACAGAACGATCGGAGAATGACGTGGGCGTTTTGACCGGAAGTCCTCATCTATATTATATACGAGTTTATACGAAACACACAGTACGCCACACATCACGCGCACGAACCGAAGCGGCACTAGCTGGTATATTTTTGTTAGTGTTTCTGTTTGATACGAGTCATCCCATATGCAGCAATACATTGATGTGTACGCTTTAAATAAACACCACGATGACGATGTTTCCCTGTACACTGCTTGATAGTTTTGCCGGTCCTCTTCCCATCACCTGTGACGTTTTACAACAAAAATAAATCTTCTAGCCCTTTTATATTCCGGTTGTTGATGGAAAATTAGTCTACAGTCGTGTGAATTTTTGACGTTAGACCCCATCTAATCTTGTCCATAATATATTTTTATCCGCACACTACATAAAAAATATTGTTAACAACCTAGTGGTTGTTATGTAATTTAAAGTGTAATAATATATGTACATAATATAGGGTACCTTGAGGTAAAAAAAAAACATAACATCTTGATAATTAATTTATATAATACAGGTAACTGTATGGCTGAAATTGCATATATATATTATTGCCACATGAATATTAATGATTTTTTAAAACTTTTTATAACAATTTAATATGCGTATTACGATATCGTATATGTTCTGTGCCTGTAAGCAATAATATAGTTATCTGTTCGATGCTATCGCTGATTAATTACGGTAGATTAAATTAATGGAATAATAACATACAATTTTAATACATTTTATTAATATTATTATTTATTATAGCACAGGATGCAATTATTTCTTAAAAAAAGATGAGAGCATATTATTTACAGGTGATACGATCCGATACGTTTTTTTAGCACATTTGTAAAAATGTACTCTCAATACATGATCTGATTGTCACTGCACTGCGATCTACAAACTACCATCGGTGTTAAAGGCGAACAGGAAATGTATATTATGTTGTACACGTATACGCGGTTTGGCGAGAGCACACTATTCTACCGTGGGTTGATGTCATAAAACAAAATGCCATTAAAAAAAAAAAAATAATAATAAATCATAAATCACTACCGTAAAGCTTGGCAACTATACAATTGCTAACTTCTTATGACATTGATAGATAATATACATATTATTGATTGGAATGAGTGAATACAACAAGACGGATCATCCATTTCGAAGGTAATTTTCGCAACCGGTGACGTAACAACACGTGTGTTCGCACGAATGCTAGACGAATTATTAGTCAAGCTGTGTTCATCATAACGTAAATTAATTATTTTAATTTATCAACGAGAAAAAACACACTACGGATTCTAGACATACTAATCTATTAAGAATTTAAAAAAATAATAATAATAATAATCGACATTAGACTGTTGATTATTTTAACATACATTATCGTTACTCGTTAGACATTATAATAAATGAACCTATTTGTATCCATAACAAAATATGTACGAGTATATGGGTACATATATATGAATATAGTTTTAAGATAAATATATTTCTATCCATGTTTATCATTATGTGCTTTAGTAAAATGTTAAAATCATGCGATAAATATGTTTTGTTTCACGCATTTCAGTATTATAAATTGTTACAAATAATATAAAACAAAACTGTTACGACTTTTCAGACACTTTTTTTTTTACTTATTTCCCCTTGCTAATAAAGTTTTATGGTATGTAGTTCTTGGGACTTTTTAATTATATCAATAACTTTTATGTTCCTATATACAAATGTCTGTATATATAGGCGCTCTAATAAACACTAAACTATTATGTTATATAATATATTTTACGTATTACGTGTAAACTTGATACTTTTCCTCACATAATAATAATATTACGTGACATAATTTATGTCCCTGATTTATTGGTACACGATGTGCAATATTTTGTGTTAAATAGTCATATTATAGTACTGGAATTAAAGAAAAATATCTAAGCTAAGGATTAAGTGGACACCAGTTTGCAATAAATATTTTTAGGATTCACCATAAAATGATAATTTTAAAATTAATTTCTTTCCATTTATTAGTAATAGTATACAATGCATTACGTAAGCAAATATACACCGTTGTAAAATTTTTTAACAACACATAAAACAGAGTTTAAGGTACTCTATAGGTGCTCATAATGGTGTCAAATATTATAATATTCACTATTTTTCACATTAATATATTTTATAAAAAATTAACTATATTACAGTTTTATTTTTTTACATATACTGAGATTAGTGAAAATATAAGCTGCATTACGTTAAAATTAAATATTACGAGTATAAATAATTAAAAAAGATATTAATATCATAAAATTATATTATGCACTTTGCTTACACCTATAGTGAAAATCTATAGGAGTTTTACTTTAATTGTAGGGTTGGAAAATAAATATTAATTTCTTTTAATTTAAAAAAAAAAAAAGAAGAAAATTATCGATAACCACGATACTTTACTATACGGACATAGCATAATAATATGATATAAAATTATAATACAGGTGGAGAAAGAATATTTGAATTTTGGCTTTGTGGTTTTCAAGTATTATATATGGTGTAACTTGAAATAGTTGAAATCGTTACGCTAAACCAGAGTATATAACATATAAATATATACTCATAATATACTATTATGATGGTTTAAGTTATCTATATATATTGTATCTTCATCGGCCTGACTGGTAAATCTATATTATTGCAGCCTAAACGTTACCCATAATATAATACTATGTGATTACTATGTTCTTAAAAATTATTATACTTTCTATTCGGATATAATATACATATTTGGCTATATGTATAATACATGTAATACATATTATTATTATTATATGAGAGATGAAAGATTTGTTCTATATTTTTTATACACTTAAATATTTTATTGTAAACGTCTTATTATAATAGTTAAAGGTAAAATGTATTTATTTGCATTACAAAGTATTAAATGATAATATAATATTTCAGAATAATCTTTTTGTAGTCAATGTTATAAAGTAACTGCATATTTTTTTAAGTAACATAAGTGCTTATTATCAATGCTCAGTTAATTGCGTTAATGCGTACATCTTCAGCTGACCAATGAAATTAACATCATGTCCAGGATTGCTTGCAATGATATAACCGTCAGGTACGTACGTTATTGGGCAGGCGGGGATGGGGGCAAGACTGGTAACGTGGATGATAGGATACTACCAATGCCATCAGGAGAAACGGCAGACGGAAGCTGAGGTGAACATCCTGTTCACCGAACAACTGCTACAGGACCCAGTACGGTTGGCCATATACCGCCGAGGCTAGGAAGACCGGACAATGGACATCCAGCGATCAATAAGGCAATTGGACAGCGAATTTCTCCTGCAGTCATAGCTGTCAGGAGAACCGTTCCTGGAGAAAATGACAAGCCAGAAATATCCGTTAGCCATGGCACCGACGGCAACCGAGGTGGACCTACCCGCGACAAAGGGCGAAATGCTCGAAGACTCGGTTCAAGTATTCGAGCCGCCAGAGACACCATGCAAACCAGCGGTGAAAGTGAGGACGGCGCTCAGCTGGCGGCTTCCGGGTCAGACGTTGGCGCAGGTTGCATGGCAAGCACGTGTTGTTGTCTTATCCATTACTTACTGGCCTTTTTTTTCTCCTTCAACTTTTGCCAATTCTTACGAATCCGCACCTGCTGTGCTTCGTCCTCACTTTCATCACTGGTATGCAAGATTCCCCTGATACCTCGTGCACTTGTACCGGTGCATCGGGCATTTCGCGCTTTGTCACCAGTAGGTCCACATCGGTCGCCGCTGTCGGTAACATGGCTAGCGGATGTTTCTGGCTTGCCATTTTCTCCGGGGACGGTTCTCTTGACAGCTTCGACTGCAGGTGAAAATTGCTGCCCCGTTGCCTTTGTGGATGTCCACAGTATAAGGCCGCTCGTACTGGGTCCTGTAGTAGTTGGTCAGTGGACATCCTGTTCACCTCAGCTTCCGTCTGGGGTTTCTCCTGATCGCAGCACACCAGTCCCGGCTTGGATAGGAGGTCCGCAATACCAGTGCCCCGTTTATCGTCCCCAGCACTATTTGTGTCTGGAAAGGAAGGTTAGTAAAATGTAATTTTATTTATTAAAATAGAATGCTGTGACGGAAAAACTTGTCGTAGTAGCTGTTCGTTGTATTGAACTACCAAACTACGCACGCGTTAATTGCGTAATTTTTTCGGTTCGTACTACCGATCGTCACCCGTTCACATACAGTTTACAGTTTATAAAAATTATAGGATAGTTAGGTTTTTTTCCATCCAGGCATCCGATCTGATATGGCTTGACAAAATAGCATATTGCGAGCATTTTAATTGCGACACTTTAATAAAACGATGCCTAATACTTTCCTAGCAAGTTCTAAGTGATAATATATATTCAAAAATAATTTAGTTTTGATCAGCTTCGTAAGTATGTTTGAAACGTTAGGTACAAAATTCACTATGTTCATAAATGTATGTTGTACAAAAACCTTTCAGTAATTATTTATAATATCACATTGTTATGTTAACATGGAACTTAAAAGTATATTATTGGAATATTTGTAACAGTTCTTTGCACAGTGGGTATTGACATACACGTGAAGCAAACCCCGTGGTGAAAATATAATATCAAATCATATTCTCAAGAGGGTTGTTTTCGCGAGCATGCGTCGTTCCCGTCACCGTTACATGTGTCGCGTCACTGGTTTCGTTTGTTCGTTTTCTCAATTTTTTCTGCGCATTATTATATTACGATAATAAACAATATGGTACACGTTGTCGTGCGTGTAAAAGGGAATGAGCCGAACGGCAGTCTCGGGTAGTAAGCACATGTCTCCGGCTGCATATTATATCGCATGTACGCCACGGCAATAATACAACATAGGCATTACAGCGTTATACACATAAATTATTTCAACAATACGCAGCGCACAGTGTTATAATATTATTACTATTATTGTTGTTCGCGGAACACGTCGAAAATATGGCAATTTATATCTTATGTATCGGCCTCCGTCGTTCTCGTCGATAATACCCTATAACACACATAATACGCACTGCACGCATACTCCGAACACTGGCTTTATACCACTACCACAATCGTAGTTGTTTAACTCGTGACGACGACGACGATGACTCTTCGCACAGAAAGAGGGTGTGGTGCGTACAATGTATATAATATCATACACCATGCGATATATTATTATAATCGTTCGATTACGACGACAACGGCTGCCGCACCGCACCGGCGACGTGCGCGCCTCCATTACATTATTAATATAACTCGGATGAGTTATCGGCAAGTAACGTACCTGTATTATAACAATAATAATAATAACAATAATGTATTGTGTAGTGTGCGCTGTAGAAGCGCGAGCCGACTGTAGCCGAAGCCGAATGATTTACGTGTGTACATAAAATTAAACGACGTCGAATCGTATAAAAACCAATAGCCCGGGTGCACTCGGCCTTTGAACAGAGATTTTGAATATTGTGTGAAAACGAAACGAATAAGTATTGTTGGTGGTAGATATGCGTGATAATACACGTTCATACGTACCCACACGTGTTTTCTCGTTATGGAGCGCACAATATGCGAATGTCGACAGTTTTATCGCAACATGAAACATATAGTGACGAGTGACGACTATAATAGTGGGCGCGTAACTATAAGAGGTAGACTTACCAGCCTGCAGTGGTCGCTCGACTCCTTTTTGTCGTTGAATGTCGAAACACTGGCAAAGTCCGTGCAATGGCGTCCAAACAAGGTTTAAAAACAGTTAAATTGTTCAACAATTTCATTTGTTCGTGCTCAGTTGGACAAAAATCGATAAGCAATCAAAATAAATACAAAAATGAAATGACTACTACTATTCATTGTTTTACGGATGATCTTACTAGAATACGGATGTGCGCATTTAGAAATATATAATAATATTTACCAAGTATAAATGAATGCTAATTATCAATCGATGACACATTTTCATCTTTAATATTTTCGGTTCAAAACAAATAAAATATTCTGTACTACAAACTATTATAATATTATATTCGTGCGTGTAGAGTAATGTTTAGTAGTGTATTAGCTTAAAATATCAAAAATATAGTACAAATAATAATGTAAATTTGTTTCGATACACCTATTGCAGCCTAGGATAATACGATATATTCCCAGAACGCATTGATAATACCGTTTAAAAACCATTCGTGCGCGCTAAAATATAATCCAATTACAAGCTAAATGCTCATTATTTTAGAACATTTATTATAATAATTGTATGTGCATTTGTTGGGATTTTAAATGAATTGTTTAACGTTTAATAGACATGACATATTATTATTATATCGCTACTGCAGCAGTATTATTTGAACAGACGCGCGGCGTTTTTTCTTTTCTTATTTATATGTTTTTTTTTCTAACGTCCTTCCGCGCGCTCTGTACATAATATTACTACATACGAGACCGTGCGCCGATGTCATTTTATACCATACTATATATTTTTTTATCGGTCCCTACGGCCGTAATTTATTGCTTTCGAATATCGTAATGACAGTAATTATTTATGCATACGTCGCATGCGTGTGTGTGTGTGTGTGTGTGTGAAGTAACGGCGTCGGTTATCATTAGTGCAGCCGCTTATTACCTTTTTTTTTATTACTATTATTTATTATTTACTAATAATTTATTATTATTTTTTCTCCCTTTCTATTCTATACGTGTTACGAGTATTATTATTATTTCGCATACGTTATAGTCACATAAATAAACACGACGTGGCAAAGCTACAAGTTCACGACTATTATAATATAAATTATATAATATAGGTACAGTAAATAGGGTCCGCCGCGGCAAACACAGACTAAACCCAACTCGTGTATATAATATGCTAATTGGTTTTATGACGTGCTTTCCGATATATTAAGGCGCGCAGCATAATACCTATACATACCACGCGTATATATCATATTATGCTGTATAATACATATTTATATATTTTTTTTTATCATTGAACCGTAGGCGAGGTGTATATTGCGCGCGCGCGATTAATGACCAACATGTTTTTTGTGCCTTCCATATTATAATATTGGGGCCCCCAGATAAATCAATTTGGGGATTTCGAAACGTAATGGTGTATCGATTAATCTCGTGTTTTTCAAACAGTTCTCGAGAATAATGTACGTTATTATTTATTAATATATATATATATATATATATATATACCTTATACCTATATACAAACAGTATACACTCACACACAACGTTCAGAATAATTACACAACATTAAACGACAATGTACAGCTATTAATAATGTTCACGTGTAACATCGTAATCGATAAGTGTCTATAAAAAAAAATAATAATAAATATATTAGGTACGGTACATAAATCAATACCTATTTTTTGTAACGTAGGTACCGTGTAATTTTTTCAAATTGGTAAATATTGAAAACCATTACTCGTGAGGCTTAATAATATCGTGTAAAATAATAACAAACATTTTCCATTATACAGACGGTATGAGATAAGACATGGTATATTATCTATGGAAAATAAGACTGGATACCTGTTACAGTTACAGTCTTAGCTATAACAGCGGTGGTCGACACTCGTATTCTCGTTTCGCTTGTTTTGGGGCCAGAAAGTGGTGTGTTTTGACAAGTGATATTTAAATTAAACGAGCTTTTAGCACTATAGTAAATCACCGCAACGGATACATAAAAGTTCTAAGTGGTCCATCTATTATTAGTATTATCATCATCACCGCGCGTTTAGTTTTCGTAAGAGTAAACACGTTTTCATAACTCGCTAATCGCTATAGGAAACTAAAAGTTAATAATGATAAATTACGGAATATTATATAAAGCGTAGACGGCCATCAAATCTTCACAAACCACAAACAAAACCCACTTTGTATACTTCTTGTGCTATATTTGTATAAAAACTCACAGATAACTATTGACTTAGCCATCAAGTATATTGTTATTCTTACTAAAAGTCTTTTCACGGTATTTTTATCATCTAGATTAAATTCACTTAATGTACAAAACCATAGATTGTAAATATTTAAAAAAACAATTTAGCCTCCGTTGTAAATTATTTTTATATACCTACATATTGTGCAATATATCGTATATTATACGGCGTGTATAACGACATAAATACTTAATATTTAATCGATTCCATTTAATTTGTATCTAGATGGAAGAGCGAGTTGCATATTATTCTTTGGTACAGGAAGACTTCAAGATAATCACGACGACGTGAAATGTGATGAAGCTGCAGACGCCACGAACTAGACTCTAACCATACAGTTGAGATTTGTCACGGTATAATATCGAACTGCGGTGTCGAGTCCGCGGACTTTTCGACGCCCGGTGAACAGATTTATTTACCGGATATTGGCGGTTTGTTTCCGTCACTACCGTAGTTCGCCGAGGGTAAAATCGTTTTCCCGCGTGGGCCATCAAGACGTGAAACGCGAACGAATCACATCGGCATTGTCTTGAGTGGATGTGGGGTCGGACGATCGGTCGGGCCGTCTCGGGTTTTTGGTTTCTTCTTTTATCGCCAGCCTTCACATGTTGTATCTGAACATATATATATATATATATATACACACACATACACACACACACACACACACCAAACAGGCGGTGGTGGGAGACCGTGGATTGATGGCTCGACCATTTGTCCCGTGAATAACATACATAGTACATACCCATATATATATATTATATATAGTGTTTTCCCGTCCCGCCCCGTCCGGTTGTGTTTGCTCGCAGAATTGTGATTTTCGGCCGAGTTAAAACGAAAGGTATCTATTTCCCACCACCCACCATAGCAAGCCATCATATTATATAGCACTGTACACGATTTTCTTCCGTCGAATAATAATAGCAGCACTTCTTCCATCTCTGGTTACGAGTCTTCTTGCTTCTTATTTTTCTTTTTCCTACGTATATATATAAACTGCCCTCTCGCCATTATACATATACACAAACACAAAACATATCAAAACGACAACGACACCCATGGGATGAGTGAGTGAGAGAAAGTGAAAGAGATATACATAGGGGGACAAACGAGCACGTGCGTCAGCGATTTCCGTGCCGAGACACCGAGACGCCTGCGTCATCCACTTCCCCGCATGCGGATGATCAAATGACACGTACGCGTCATTGGTACACTATATATATTTATATATATATATATATATATATACATAAGTAGTGGCGGGGAGGGGGGTTCAAAATAATCTTAAAAAACGAAAGTAAAGTATTGAAACCGTTAGACATATATCTCCTATAGAGTATTTGATAAATATCCAATTTTTCTGTGATTTTCAATTTATTATAAAAATAATAGTTTTTTTATTATTACTATTATTATTATTATTCCTTTTATTCGTTATAAATTATAATTTAATAAACTAAAATCGTAATAAAATATTATTTAATTATTTAATATAACTTAAAATTAAATACCCGAGAACTAATTTCCTCGATTTTTACTAATAGTAATAAACTGCTGTGATAATAAAAATGACGCATTATTTACAATTAAAATAGTAATATTAGTAATAATATAATTTAATATCTAAAATGTATATTAATTACAAATCTAATTCAATGAATTTATACAGTGATATTGATAAATCCCCTGGTTACGTTAAATGATTCACTCTGTACATAATATGTATAATACCTACGTGTATTTATATCTACGCTGTGCACATATATAAACCGTTCAGTTGTTTTCGTTTCTCTCCTATCACTACGATCGAGCTGGAGATTTGGTCTTCATTTGTCTTTTACAAGTTCATGTGTGTATTCGAGTGCGTGCGTGTCATGCCCCCGGGGAGGGTGATTCAGCACATATATAGCCAACGATGCCAAGAAAGTGCTAGAGCTCTGACACATCCAATTTCCCCTCACCGATAATAAACACCGGGTTAAAACCTTCTGACCGTTTAAGTGATATTTGGATTTTTGCTGCTGTTATGTGTGTATTATAAATCTATAATGGTTCGCACACGTGTGCCTCAAAGTTTTAGCAGCTTGTAAGATACTTATTTTTTACGTAATGAAAAATGAAAGACAGTAAAACGCATCATACAAAATATATTATGATAACAATTATTTTACTTGATAGTCAATTGTATAGTTTTAAATAATATATCATGATAAGCTATATAAACTTTAATTCACTTATACTTATTTATCTTATAATCTGATTCTTGTTTATATTAAAAAAATACTAATAAATACATTGGTTAACAGTTGCTTGACATTTTATTCATACTGCTGTACAATAATTATTGGATACTTCTATAGTAGGTATCGATGACTTCATCGTAGTAATTAGGTATAGTAGTTACGCCAATAATAAATTATTGTATATTTCACAATCTGTTCAAATTACTAAAACAATAATTAAGTGAATGTGATGAAAAAAATAAAATAAAAATATATGTTTCACTGAATGAAGAAGCTTCCCAATGGAGCATACAATATGGTGGTTTATTTATTATTGAAAAATAATATTAATTTAACGACTGTAAAAAATTAAAAAAAAATTTTGTGATTATTAGAGGATCGAACCGCAGACGTTTAATTACTTGTTGATCAAAACCGATTAATTTGACAAAAATAGATTAAATAATCATTTTATTTCTAAGAAACGTACTTAAGATATATAAATGTGAAAAAGATGTATGTATTTCTAATTTAACTCTCCAGCGGCACTTGCCCCTTCTTACTACAGTTGGCTTCAGAGGGTTTAGCTTACGAAGAGCTTATTTAGTCAACACATATCGACCACGCCAGTACAGGCCACAAGTGATTTAGCTAATTGTATAGGTATTTAAATATTATTTTGTTTGTTCTCTTGGTAACGAATTAAAATATAAACGACTACTTATATTATTAATATAATATTATATTATACTTTATGTTACTTTTTGTGATATCAAACAGCTGCATCTACTCACAAAACAGAAAATTAAAATTACTATGAACAGTGTTGAGACTTATCTAGATAGTATATATAAGTATAATACAATTACACACTGGTGTTCAATTACTGATTTTTAGATTTACTATAAGTATAATATTAACGTTCTAAACTTTCCTAAAAATTCTTGATTTTATTGGATAAATTTGAATTTCAAATAATATAAACTGAAGCTTTAAATCAATCCTAAAATAACTGGCTATAGCACATATTCACCCTAAATATAAAACGTCGTAAGCTAATTCATAATCAAAAAGCACCTGTTTATGTACATAATATATAATATATATACACAATATATTAAATAATTTAATAATTATAATTTATAAATTAAAATTGCATAGCGTTTGACATAACATTATATTATAGGAAACTACATACAATCTAATATCTATACCTACATTTAGTTCTGATAGTTATAAATGCAATTTTAATAATACTTTATAATACTTATAAAAAATATATATAACTTAATTACATAGCAGATCGATGCTATGCTAGTACCTACCTAATGTCATTGCTGTTAAAATCATCTTTACTCATTTTCACAGTATAGATTGATATTTTATAAAATGTATTTATTTTTATTGATGACTAAATGTGTTATACTAAACGAAACCATAAATCAAGTACTGTTGCTGTACTTTTACCTGTTTTTAATAGAAATATTTCGGAAGTTGATGGAAGTTGCCATTGGAGCACGAACGCAAATGAATGCAGTTGTAGAATTCACTCTTTTAAAAATTGAGTGATTAAAATTATCATAGGTACTTACTACTTCTGTTAAAGTTTCCTTGATCCATTCCTTTATTTTACTATCATTTTTATATGTTTTATATGTACGGATTCTGATATAAATTTATATAAACTTCGTTTTAATTTCATTTAAGCAATTTATTAACTTGAAATAAAAATAATGATAACATTACTCACGTATACCGTAAAATTTGAACATTTCACAAGGTCATAAACATTATTTCTATACTCTATACAACTGAGTGGCGGCATATTAGTTCCCCTGGCTAGTGTTACCAACTTAACTTGTATAGATTTCACTTAATTTGGCACTTGATGTGATCACAGTTAAAATATTTACTCATATAAGCTGAGTTATCGATTTCTGAATTAGTATAGTATAGTATGATATACAGTAATGTTGCAGAAAAAAATCATGTCCACTATTGTTTAGAAATTAACACTATCTAATAAGGGAAATTATTTTATTTGTTATAACAGGTACCACTGTTCATTTTAATTTTCATATAAATGGAAAATATAATCAACAAATAACAGCAGAGCCACAGAATAGTGAATATTCTTCTAATAAAAAATTATGAAATATACTCAAATATCTATTTTCTAGCGACATTGTTAATTTGGATTGTTTTTCAAAAAAAAATGTAATACTGTGCCACAATATTTTTTTTGTATATATTCCGTAGTTGTATTATTATAACTGTAATCAATTCCAAACCATTAAATTTACCTATTTTAAATGCTGTATTCTAGAAAATGACGGTTCATTTTATTAGGTTTTTTTCCAGTGAAATTTGATATCGGCCATACACCTTAATAGCTTTCATAATGAATATTAAAATAAACAAAACTTAAAGTACACGTGTATTTTATATTTATATAATATAAACTATGTGATATTTTACCGAATGTCATCCGAGTTAATATTAATCTATTCTTCTATCGTTTTTCGTTTTGCTTCAGTTTAAATGTATAACAAGAACACAATTACCATGGTTAGGTTATTTTAAAATGTTCCACTGCTTCTCAAATCATCAAACCATTCTCTAGACTTTCACCAATCTAAGTTTAGACTGATTAAGTTCCTATGCATATTATTTGCTCCACTGATGGCCAACAACTGTCAACAATTATTTTATCCTACAACTAACGTAGCTAACCTGCCGATATTTTATAGTTCAAACAAATACATACGATTTAAATTAACTTACAAAATTCAGTTTTAATATGAACTGCTTACTTCTCTACAAATAGCCAATATATCAAAGCTTTCAATCTAATAACGAGACCCACACTGAAGTATCTTCAAAAGAAAGTCTTTTAATTCAGTCATATACCAAAGCCACTAAATACCGGTAAATCTTACACTTATTATAAAAATATTTTTTTATAGATTGTGTAATAAAAATTGTGAAATTTTGAGCGAGTTGTCAATAGACCTTATCATCTTTATGATTTGTGTACATTGACACTGTTGCGCCTATGCCATATTCATATTTATATATAATCCACCAGTGATTCTTTTAACTAATTTTAGTGAGAAGTATGATGTCGTGTTAATTTTAAAATTGTTATCATCTCTATTTTCTTTAACTTTTGTCGAATTGCTTAATTTACACTACATAAAGTATTTTTTAATATCTAAAAAAAATATGCTTATTTTTTAACACAATATATGTTTAGCTTTGTAATGTAACTTATATTTTATAACAATATTATGCATTAATTATTTTCAGTGGATTACGTGATAAAATAATATTTTAACAGGTAGGATTCCGAGGGTTGATATTGTTACTGCGGGGGTTGAGTCAACTGGTGGTTGTTAGGCAACCGGGGTTGTGGTGGTGACTGGGTATCGTAGTGGTAGCGTATAAAATTATTCCCGGGCTCTATTCTGTATATCATCGATTACCGCATTTGTCCTACTTACGGTTTACGTCCCAGCCATCATCTCAACTCGCGCATGCCAATTTCGGGGGTGAAATATCGATTTACTAGCAGGTGGTAGCACAAACAATCCCTGGACCGTGCTCCTGCAGACATTCTATAGTTTGGAGACAGGAAGAGGTTGATGTGAGGTACGCTACCTCTCATAATATTGAGAGCCACGTATTAAAATCCAAATTTTGAATTACCAGAAAAGCAAAGAAAAAAATATTTACAACAAAGTAAGTTAATACTAAAACAGTGTTCTAATATCTAAATATATAATTAATAAATGCATCATTACTATTAGATTGCAGTCGAACCATTTGAATCATACGTCAATAATTTATTGTTAATATATACATATAAACAGGTTTGATAGGTTTGATAAAATACTTTTTTAAATATTTTTTTTTTTCATTTTAAGTAATACAATTATGTATCTATTTTATTTTTCATGACCACAATCAAAATAATCAATTATACTTTCAATTTGATCAGTATCAATCGGGTTATAATGGATCGCCATAATTGTATGGCAGTATTATTTTTATTTTGCTGTGCACTCCATTTTTATACTGATATTGATATCCTGAGTTATTTTAATCTTAATGCACGCATAGAAGAATCCAGAAATAATGTAAAAATTGAAGAAATGACAATGCAACATCATAAAAAAAATAAAGAAGAAATCAATAAGTTTGATGAACATAAGTCAGGTAAGGACACTGTAAAATATTAATAAAACAATAAAAATAATTAACTATTTTATAATTAACTAAATTAAATACACAAAAGAATAGTGGTTATAAAAACGAAACATATTTATGCACCTATATACATATATATTTATATGTTCTTAAGCTGATATTATTTTTTTTAATATTCCAAAAGATCATATTAAATCTTACGATATAGATATGCTCACATAATCGTATTTTATTTAAACATTTTAAGTAAACTTATTTCCTTACTAAAAATATTTTTATTATTATTTCATAATAGTTATACTTTATTTTGTAACGAATAGTAACAAAATTCATAAAAATTAACAATTTATTAAAAAGAAGGTTGCTCATCCCCTGTATAAGCTATTTGGTTCGGTGTACACATTTTTAATTGAATCTATAGGAATCAAATGTATTAAAGTATATATTATATAAATAATATTAATACTAACTTTTTTTTGTTAAAATTCTGATTGACTTTTAAAAAATATCATATTTTAGTACTCAAAAATAGACTAGATAAAACATATTATATGTGCATACATTGTAGTCCAGTGGTCTTTAACCTTTTTGTACTCGTGACCCACTTTTTTAGGCCTAAATTGTGACCCACGTAAGATTTGTAAAAAAGCTAAAATTGCTTAAAATTGCTAAAATGAAGACTTATTGTAACACAATTTTAAAGCTTACGTGACCCAAAAAATGGGTGGCGACCCACCGTTTGAATACCACTGCTGTAGTCTGTAATTCAAAATATTAGTAACATATCCCGTTGGAGGAATTAGTTGTTCCCCCTTCTTGACTTTCGTATGGATATTACTTACTGAACTTGTACTATAATGTGGTATTATTAAAACTTTGTTTACGCCTTTTCATCACATTTGATTGAATCTGCCCCCTCATCCTCAGATCCCTTTGAATAATTTTCAGATCCACTACAACATAATATAATATATTAATATACTATACCTATCTGCAAATTCTTCTTTTATAGTACATTAATATCTGTTCTCGAATTTTATGTGATGACAGTTACCGGAGCACCATTATGTAGTTAAAAACGAGATCATCATTATGTACCGTTTTCCAAACACTTTTAAACTCGTTTTGTCCAGAAGCTATCCATTTTAATATCCATACCTGCCGTATCTCCAAAATGTCTTTAAAACATAAAAATTAATAAAACATAGGTAACAATTACAATAATTTATAATCAATATGAATGTACATTAAATTATTGGTGTTTATTAGTGGCGGTCAAAATCAAAAATTACCTATACTAATAATTGTGGTCAACTAACCAAAAGGTTACCTACTATTTGTTGTCACTCTTTGCACTTTTAAACCTGATAATGGGATAAAAGCACAAAAATAAATAAATATTTCTTAAATATATAGTATTTTCATATTTCAAAAACAACAGTGATCGACTTCAGTTGAAATTTAGTATTATAATATTATCTTATCGTCTTTTATCGTAACAAACTACGGTGACGGTTAATAATCATTTAAGATAACTATACACTGTACAGTATACAGTATAATATATAGTATAAACTTATATCAAATGATATTTAATAGCTCTAAAGTCAACTCTAATATAAAAGCATGGAACTTGTATATAGAAAAAAAATTTCTAGATTGGACTAATTGAAAACCGTAGGTTTCAAATTTCTAATAAATATTTTTTAGCTACTCATTATGATAATACCATAGTAATACTAATATATAATTTCAATTCTAAATTTCTTAAATTATTTTATTATCACTGTAAATGCTCAGTATTTGCAGTGACCGCAACTTATATCAAAAATCCTCCACGACCGCACTAGTATGCAGCCTAAATTATAATTTCGTAATTTCTTGTAAATAAATGAATAGCCATGATATTTCGGTGGTTGTAAACTCCACCAATACTTTTATTTTGACCTTAAAAACACGTAAACTCCACCGATGATAAAATCCACAGATTAAAAGTTTTATAAACAAATAATATATTAATTTTATAGAGAGTGAAATTAATGTTTAATATTTTTATGATTCACACATTTTTCTAACTATTAATTTATTTTATTGTTTTTGATTCTGATGTTTTCAATTTATTTTGATTTATACAAATGTACATTGCTAGAAATAATGTAATGTAGCATGTTTACATTCAAAAACTTTAAAATTAAATTAATTATAAGGATTAACTGAATACATTATAGTTCATAATATTCACTGTTGTCATTTTTTTCTCAAAAGGAGACTTCTAGTCTGTACATAGTAGACCTTTATATATAGATTTATAATAATTTATTCATCGGCTACACTTATCATACAGGGTAAATTAAAAAAACTTTTGGTCTTTCTCATATTATTTTACATTATTTTAAAGTAATCGTATAAATCGTATATTAATAATCAAACGAAGTTAACTTCCTATTTTTTCGGCTAAAAAAACAAATTCTTTGATAAGCGACATTTGTTCACAAACTTGTTATAAAAAAAATAAAACGTTCACAATCGTGTTTCACCCTTGGGTGCAACACGATTGCGGACGAATGTCGTTTATCAAAGAATTTGTTTTTTTAGCCCAAAAACGAACGATTGCGAACGTTTTTATAGGCTACGGCTACGTTGCCAAATTTATAATTTCTGAATATGCCTTATTTTGTTCGGGAACTCATCTGGGGGGAGAGGTACCATTTCGATGGTACCCCTAATTTGTTTTTGGAATAGAGCTTTAAGCACAAACAATGAAACTTGGTGCACATTTCTGCACAAACGATGCAAAAAGGTTCGGTTTAATCAGAAGTTATATTTGAAATTAGGGGGAGGACTATTGAAATGGACCTCAATCGTGCTGTTTTCCACCAAATTAACATAAGATATAGTATTATAGATAAATATGTTAGTATCTATTCTACATCATGCATACCTATTTTATTGCCCGGCTTAACAGTAGAAAACCATTATACTATTTAATTATTTTAGAAATTTGTAATTTACTTACACTAAAGCTGGCAACACCGCACGATTAAATGCAGGTAAAAACGTTCGCACTCCTGTTACGGGAAAATGTCTGTTTGCAATCGTTCTATTCACAATTGTATAACACCCAGTTATGTTCTAACTTTGCAAGGCCAATAATTATTTAGGACTTTGATAATCATCTTGATCGGTATATTTATTTCAAGATTACTAATAATTTCAAAGAATATTAAAAAGCTATTAAAGGGATAATAATATTGTGAATACACATTAAATAATGACTCATTATTTTTTTTTCAACAATTTATTTGTATTTTATCATAATTTAGTTCGACATAATATGATAAGAAATTTATTTGCATTTATGTTATTTTTTCAGATGTGGTTGATGTACTTCTGGCTGTTGATGATTTCGATGATTTTACTTTTAAAGTTTTGAAATATAAAGATTTGTTTGAGCAGATTTATCTAGAGTCCATTAATTTATTTGAAGACATGACATCATTGGAACTTTTCCTCCCTAGCTGTATCGATCAACATCAATATACAAATAGTCAAAAATGTTTAAAAAAAAATGAAATACATAATTTGGAGAATTTGGAACTAATAAAAATTGAATTGGGCATCAATATAATAGGATTTGGCAAAATATTTAATCACACATTAATTATCAAGAAGTTTGATAACTTATTTATTAGCGGAACTATTGGTAATGAAAATTCGAATGATCGAGTATTCAACAAAAGCGTTCATAATGGTGAATTCATAACATGGAATTATGATGATTCTAATCCAAACTTTTTTAACTTAAAAATTTCCTTCGATGAGAGTTTTTCTGGTAAGAACGTCAATGCAAAGCCGGACTTGAAATATATTAACGACATAAAATTTAATTTACCAGTACAAGGATTCAACGGATTATTGAAACTACTTGAAAATGAAATACACATTCCAACGACACTTCTTCCTAACAAAATGAACTATGATTGTATGATTACAAACAATTATGAAACTGTTCATCGTACCATTCATTTTCAAACTTATAACACTATTTTACTTGAACAACATAAACATAATGTAACTAACTTGGTTAATTCATTTAAAAATGGTGACTCTTATCAAATGGGATTCCATGTTTATTTTAAAGAATTATTCTGGACTGCTAACTTTACCATACAAATTGGCGAACAATTAAACTTGGTCGATTTCGCGACATTTCATTTGAAAGGGTTAGAAATAAATATCACCTATATACCAAACAGCGTTCCAGCGTACAATGTATATATTTCCGATAAATATCCAATATATATATCCTCAACTGAAAAGATGATGCCATATTTTGATCAAGTGCATAATTTAAAAAATACAGTAAAATATTGCATCAGCCAAACAATTAAAAGAAGCTTACAATTATCTCTAAATCCACTAAATCCAATGACCGACATTGAACTAATTTTAGAAATGACCAAATATGTACGTATATAATTAACATCTAAATTATATAATATATATATACCTTTAGTCACAAAAAAAGTGTGTAGTATTCAAATTCATGGTATAGCCAAGCAGTAGATTGGTGTTCTTAAAAAAATATTGTAGGGTACACGTTTAGTATGCTATCTTAAACTACTGAAATTTTTATTATTATCTTTAACCTATTTACAATAACATATAACTATCTACTTCGACGTCTAAATAATTAATTAAATGTAGTATTAACATTTCCACGACACTCAAAACTTATCAATATTAGCTATATTAGAATTGACTAATTTTTAGTATAATATTTTGAAATACCGGTCAAGAAATACATGTGGTTTATCGAAATTTGCAGTTATAGATAGATAGATATAAGTACAAATTATCTTCATAATGCTCAACTCGTTAACACTTTTGTTGAATATCAGTCAATTAATTTTTTTTCCTTAACATTACCATTAATTTTAAGTCAAATCGACTTGTATGATAATACAAATCATAAATATCAGACTAAATAATTTAACTTTTTGTAGCATACTAAATGATTATATTATGTGCCCTTAATTCAGGGCTTTCCATTACCGCACTCAAATCCATTCAATGGCATAGTTTATTGACATACAGTTGTTACCTAAATTTATCTAAATTTAATTGAATAAACAAAATAACAAATATTTCTTTTAATCTAATTGTATTATTGAATATCCATACTTAAATTTATAATATAAATATCATTTTTAAATATAATACGGTTAAAAAAATAAATAACATGACGTGTAATTTTTTTTTCTCAAATTAAAGTTGATTTAATTAATATCATTAATGTTTAATAATCATTAACATTAGAATGAACTAATATGATTGTTTCGTTGTTAAATATTTAATCCTTTCATCACGTTTCTAATAAATTGCTAAACAATGTCACTCAAACCTTTATAAAAATCCCAAAGCATTAACTCAATAAAATAATATAGAAGTATTTTCGATTTTTATCAAATAATATAATATTTTACTTTTAAATATATATTATATACGTTTCGCATAGACAATTAAAAGTCCAATATTATTTCAATTAATTTTATATAATGGTTAGGTAAAACGACAATACAACTGTGCAAATAACTGACAGTAAGTAATATGTAGACTATTGTTGGCTAAAACAATGATTTTAAACATTTAAAAATTATAATAATATTTTGAATTTAGACCTGGAGTAACATAAAAATAGTTTGTCTTTGCTTCGTGCGTTTTTCTATATTTTTTGCGGTAATGGGGAACGCCCATGAATTAAATATTTTTATTGTAGTAAATGTATTAGCTAAATATATTGTATGGCTATACAAAAAAACAAAATGCAATTGTTTAACAGATAATATCATACTCCACTCCTCCACTAACTTATAATAAATTTGTTGTTAAATTAATATATTTATATATAATAATCTTAATATTAAAAAAGACAATAGTTAATATTATATAAATATTTTTTTTTAAGTTTTTCAAATGTTTATTAATTAATTTGTATAATTTAAAAATCACAGGTGGTGCCGAACCTTATCACAAGATTAGCATAATACGCATTCTTCCTATACAGACATGTATGTATTAAATAGGTGATTTGTTTCTTGTGATTGGTTATTTTATTTTGCTGAAATAACATATGAACATCTTGCTTTCATGAATGGAAAAAAGGCTAACACTAACTTTTTTTTTATAAAATACGTTTCTAGAATTTCTTACTCAAAAATGAACCACTGCAAAGTTATGACTACACTGTATTCTTAAATGGCTTTATTTAATTCAATAAATACATTTTAGATGAAATTAACAAAAACAATACTATATAATATATATATTATTAAATAATTTATAAAATATTATACACTTTTAACTTATGATGTAAAAAGTTTTATTTTTAAAAACTCTAATAAACTAATAGTGATTGTAATTTAATATTTTTTAAATAATAAATAGAAAATCAATTTATAATAAAACTATAATTCAAAAACATGTTTCTTTTCATCTTAACATAAAACTTGAATATCCAGGGTCTCGGTGGTCAGAAATATGCTTCCTTCTAGAACTGTCACAGAGTTTATGACGAGAATAAAATTCGTCCTTTTTAACACCAATTTTAAATTATTTAGTTCGGTGCCACTGGTAACACAATATTATTATATACTTAACCTGTGTTTATAAAGTACGAAAATATCTTGTTTTATTGTATTAACAGAATTTCCAAACACTTTCAAAGACACCTTAAACATAATTTATTTATTAAACCATTTATTTTATATTTATTGATAATTTTTAATCTATTTACAATTTGAACCAAGAATTATTATTGTATCAATATAATTTTAATACATTACAATAACCATTAAATTACCTCAATTGTATTATGGAAACAACAATGAACATTGCTACAAATTATATTAATAGTTACCTAACATTTTGTGATCTGGAGTATTTTAATTACATGTTATAACAAACATTAAAAATATAGTGCATTATTTCTTCGTCGATAAATATATATTACCTACATTACCTTCCATGTAGAATGAAACGAAATTTTATAAGCAAATACTGATGAATATAGTACATCTTATTGCCTTCACTCAACAAGAATCCATTGATAATGATAGTATGGCATAAACAGTAACGTGTTTAGAAGGTGGGCCCGATTGGTAAGTGCCCACCCACATTTTTATATAATTACTAGACTAGTATAAGTCCGATGCTCAATGAAAAATGAAAATATGATTTATAGTTAAAAAAATATTGTTTTGATTAGATTAGGTAATTCAATAAAAATGTAATATTTGAATATTTAAAGAGAAATTGTGGATTTTTTTTTTATATTATACAGGATATTGTATTCTAAATATTGTTTTTGTTTCCATAACTTTTTCTATTACAATTATTTTTAGTTTATGGTTAATCTAAGAATGAAATATCTAAGAACCAAAGTAAATTATATCATAAAGTTTATGTTTTAATAAAAGGTAAGCTACCATTTTTTATAAAAAATATTAAAACTAGCCATTTAGACTAATAAATAAACTGATAAATATATAGACTGTTAAAAATACTAAAACTTAAATAGATCAAATTATAATACGAGTGGCGGGAAGGGGGGGGGGGTAAAACCATTCTGAACTTAACTTTTGTGGCCCATCCACAAAAAAAAAGTTCTGGACTCGCCACTGGGCATATTTACCTTATTTATTTATATTTTGTTGTTACATTTCTTCTAGTGTATTTAGGTTTATGTGTAACTAGCTTCCAGATGTATGACGTACCTTAATAAGTCATAAAGCAGTCAATACAGTTGCCAATCATTAGGTTAATAATATTCCACTCACAAATATAGATTAGTAATAGTCAATAGACAATAGTGCAGTCATAATTACCGAAATCACTGCTTTTTCGATAAAAATACTTTAAAAATTTCAAGCATACGTAGATATATAAAATAAACTTAATAAAACAGAATATATTGATTTGTGTATATTATCATTAAGGATGACAATTAAATGCCCTAAAAACCTATTAAATATATATGCAGTAATTTTCTAATAATTACCAAAATATATGCTCTAAAAACTATAATAAATTCTAAAATTGTATTTAAAATTAAATTATTAATTTATTAATTAAAAAAATAATAATTCAACTAAATCATAATTTACGATTAATTAAAATTGAATACTTAATTATAAAAAAAAATATGCTATTATTTTTTGAAATTCTGAGATCTTGTGGTTCAATTTTAAATGATAAAATTACTCTTATTTTTTAACATTGTGTAATTATTTTTATTCGCGAAAATGCTGCTCAAAGACAAGGAAATACAAATAATAATTATTAGTTTTTTATTTTTCTAGTATTTGTATTATAAAACAGCAATATATAAATTGAAAAAATGCGAGTTTCAAGGATTGTGAAATATGGAAATATTCATATTTTAAAATAATTAAGACATAATGTTAAATAAATAAATATTTTCAATTGTGTTATTAGTCTAAAGAAAATTTATTCTGGCTATCTATCAGTATATTTTTAAATAATATAATATATTTACTTTAAAACATTATCTTAGATACACCTATGATTAAATACAAAAAAATTGTTTCCTTTAACATTTTTTTAATTAATTATTTATTCAGAAATTATTCAGGGAGACATATACTAAAATAATTAGTGCTAAATAAACTGATTAAGATAAATAAAAAAAAATTATATTTCCAGGTTAAATTCCGCATTAATATCAAGAATTAAAAAAAAATTCAATTAAAAATACACTAACTACTCATAATATGTATTAAAAAATATTGGTCTACCTGGTTAAATTATTATTTATAAGAAAAATTAAAATAAATAATTTTTTACTGTGGAAAATTGTATTTATTGTATTTATTAGTTTTAGTTCTATACATTATAACTGTTGATTTTTTATGTGCACGAAAATTGTTAGATATTTTCTTGTAATTTAAAATAATTATTAGTAGATAAATACTTAAAATTTACAACAAATGATTATCATAACATTTTAATTATATTATTTTAAAAATATTTAAATATTTTGAGCTATTTATAGCTATTTCTTTATTTTGTTTCTATTTATTGTTGATAAAAATTATTTGTTAGATCAAAATTATTGACAATTTAATAAAAGATCCCGTATAAATTGTTTTTTATAAATATATAAAAATATTAAGAATGCATATAAGCAACATTTTTTGTACTTATATGCATTTAAAATTAGAATTTTAACGAAAGTTGTCGGTCACAAAATATTGATAACTATTTTGTACCTAGTTAGAAAATCATAAAAACTTCTCTTTGTATATCTAAATTTTGGAAAATGTATTGCAAACATAAAATCTAAAATATAATATATAAAGGTAATTTTTTTTTATAGATATTTTAAGTTCAAATTTGAACGAAATTACTCATTTAAAGATAAATAACGATGTTAATTATTTTTTTATAATTTAAAAACACAATTCGTGGAACTTAACATTTTTACGTATAGTATAATACATTTTATTTTACGCGATGACTTTTTAAAATTTTTTTTTTAAGATATTATTATGATTCTATTATTACTATTGTATGGTATTTACAGAAAGATGTTATTCAAGTAGATATGCAAAGGTATAAATATATATTATTATAATAATTAAATACTAATAAAATACAATATTTTTAGAAAACATTTTATCAACCAACTCAACAACAAAAATAGTTTTTCTATTTATCATTTAATTCAAATTTAACACACCCATATTATAGTGTATTAGTGTCCGACTCTACACTTAAGGTACAGCAAAGGTGGTACCCACTTACCTACTTTTTAGAAAATTTATTTACAACTTATAAGCAAAAACACTGTAAAATATGTATATTCGTATTCATATGGGTGTGAAAAAAAAACTAATTGAATATAATCGTGACCACAGAATTGCATGATTTAAATATTACAATAAATAATTAATCAAGATGATATATTATCATAAAAAAATATCACATTAAAACTTTTAATTTAACTTAAATAATTATGTCATTAAATAAATTACTATTAAAAAATATGGAATTTACAAAAGTACAAGAAAAACATAGATATAATATTGTAGTGATTTGTCAAATTATTAAGTTTTAATTTTAATTTTAAAAATGTTTCCTTTTGTATATTTTGAGTAGTTATTGAATAATTTTGGTAAATTAATTTTATTATACAATTTAACACCACTTAGTCAATTATAATTGCAAAGTAAGTAGGCATATAAAGTTATTAAGTATTAACTGGTGAATTAAGTATTTAAGTATCATTCAAACATAAAATAATAATTAACAATAAATTGTGATATTAATATATCGGTTGTGGTAAATAAAATAATGATGAAAATTACGTTCACTTTAGTTCAGAATTACGCTTCTATATTATATACAGGGTGCTGATGTATTTTAATATAAAAAAACGAATTTTCAGTGAAACTTTCCTTTACAGAAACCTCTAAATAGTGAGCTTCTTAGCTGAGTAATGAACATTTCAGTGACCGAGAGTATCCGCCATCCGGTATTTAGAGGTATATTAATTGAAAACTTATTTATAGTTAATTGGTATATTAGTTGTCAATTAATTATTATAAACTAATATACATTAGGTATAGGACTATAGTGCGTAATGTACATAAAAGGTCTTTTAACCGTAATGTATAAGCCATTTCCATTTTAATGTTCAAGTCTTCAAGATAACTACCGATAGTTAAAAATAATTAATATTAATGAATAAATATACTTGCTATTTGCACAATATTATATAATTATTCACATAAAATAAAATATCAATGTTTTCAAGCTTTTGCCATACAGGTGTTTTATATTTATATAGGTAATATAATATACGGCACTCGATGACAAAAACCCCATCACTCGATTCGGTACTAAGTATACTGATCTGTTTAATAAAATAATATTTGAAATACCAAAAGTATAAAAATATATATTATTTAATAACAATTGTTATTATTTTGTCCGTTGAACTTTACCTTTCATGAGGATAATATGAAAAAAGAAACGACGAAGTATTATTATTTACTATTTGCAATATTGGTAGTTTATGAGAAGATGAGACGGTATTCGTAAAAACTAAAAAGTGATAATTTAATTTTTTTTAAACTTAAATTTAAATTTATAAATTATATGTTTGAATATTTGAAATGTCTTAAATTAGTCATCAATGGAAATATGACTACCTAGTTGAATTTATAAAAAATATAATTCACTCTTAAAATTTGGAATACAAATAAATCTTAAATGCGTTGAAAGAAGCATGTTTGATGTAAAATTAAAACACTTACTCGTAAGTTGAAACATGAGATTAAATAAAAATGATTTCCATTTCTTTGCCCTTTTAGACACGCGTTGGACCTACAATAGTAAAGCTTGACTTAAGCGTGAGTAAAAAAAAATGACGTTTACAAATAGCATTTTGCCTCTAATCCAGATTAGTGCTCTCTTTCCCCCGTATTGGGGATTGTCTATTATACACCCTTCAGACGATTTATCTTCTGGACTCCTATATATGTTGTTTCACTTCTTCGTCTTTCTGAACACTCTCCTTTTAATCTATCCCCGTACACTCCTGTATGAACACTCGTGCAAACACATTCACACACACACAAACACCTACGCATTCACACAAACGCCGTCGTTCTAAAAGGCACGTGACGTTAATGGTCTTGGCCGCAGGTTTTTTTTTTGCGTTTCTAATGGATCGATGTCAAAAACGTCGGGACTCGTAAAAACACCCTTTCCCAAGTAAATACGAAAATTAAAAAGTGTTAAAATTCGTGTGCGCTCGTATTTATTTTACGGCCGATTTGGTTTTATTATATTATATATTACTGCAGTATATTTATATAAAGTATAAACGCACGTAAAAACATACACACACACGTACACATACACATACATAAACGCGTTTACTGTATCCTTTTTTAATGGCGGTCCCGAGGTTTTATTTTAGTGTCGCGCATGACGTATAATAAAATAAAATGCGGCGATAAAAAAGAAAATAATTTATATATATGTCCAGATGTTTTGGTGTAAAAGCTTATAGATATGAATCTCGGATTACTTAAAGTTACCGGAAATAAATTCACAGCCTATTCTTAATGGGATTGTTAGTGTACAAAAGTATTTTAGTTCAACGATTATATTAATAAAATAAACACTTTATGTCTTCATCGTGTTACTATGTATGTTGGGTGTATTTAATATATTTTTTTTATTTTTTAGTAAACGAAATGGTCTAATTCCGTGTAAAAGTATATGAAAACTATTACGCATTATAATGCATCGTAAAAAATTGATATTAAATAGTATAAAAATTAAATACTAATATAATTGTTGATTAAACAGTTTCCAATAACAGTGAGCGACATGCGAAAAATAAATCTAATACCTACATGACTTAAGGAATTTTAGAAATTGTACAATCTTAATTTTTCATTAGTAAAAAATGTTATTATTATTTTATATCATAAAATTAGAGACAAGGGGCCAGAGCATTCTGCACTAAAATGATTAAAATATGCTGTAAATTATGTCTTTAAAATACCTATTAAATTTAATAATAATACGATTATGTACATTGTACATATATAAGTTAGTTACCTTCACGTACGTGGCTAAATAATATAAAGTACACCATGAATCTAAGAACTATGGTAGGCATGATTTTAGGAATTACCTATCAATGATAGGTCTAATTTTAAGTATAATTTAATTGACTTAATCTTTATTTATATTTCTCAGACAATTGAAAAAAAATAACATATCAAACATAATACTATGTAAAAACGGTAGTAATATAATTAAAACATCTGGTTTTTTTGTTTATAATTAATAAATAATTATTATTGACAAAAGTAATTTATGAATGTTTCTCTTTAATATGCAAAGAAAAATATTATAATACAGCTCCTCGTGATATGATTAAAATTTGTTTTCTATAATCACCTATTTCATTCACTATTCGCAAAAACATGCAAATACAAAAACTTCAGGACTCTATAATTATTATAGCGTTACATGAATTTTAAATAAACCAAGTAAAAATGGGATCGGCTGACAATAAATTATTGATAGTACCTACCTATTAATTAAAGATAATTTTGTAATATATAGCATATATTTCATTTTAAACTGTCAAATTGTATCTAATATGCATAACTAATTATAGCTCACCATCAATAGAATAATAGATATTAGCTAGTAATTAGTACAAAAAGAAAACGTGGATTAAATAAATTCTAAAAGCATTACATAATATTATATTAGAATAGATTACCTTTGTCAAATTAAAATGGAATGAATTATTATTGATCATAAATAGTGGTCAGTGCCCTAAATAATTGTCATTGTCACTTCCGGTTTTATGCATGTGCATATTCTAGCGTTCCAATAAAATATTTTAAGATACTTAAATTACCCAGAATTTAATTTTACACTTTTGAATCAAAACAGGCATTCATACATATACTATACACTTTGTTTTTAACATTAATCATATAGCTGTGATCTATTCGCATTTCATAAACTGAATAATTTCATACATATTTTACTATAACATACTACACGTTATACATTAGACAGACTATTGGTTGTCACTCACTCATTAGTCATCACCAAATAAACATGCAAGTATACTGCTTAGTCCTTACCTATATTATTATCGGCATTCTTAATCAATTTTGTTGTTTTTAATTTAATTGTAAATTAACCTATTATCAACATTTAAGATAACGTATTTTTTTTTTTATAAATATTTTATATTCTTACCTGCATTTTCTAGTCGGTTTTTACGATATTTTTATTGCAACACAAAGTGGAAACGTTTTTAAATTTCTATGTTTGTTATGCTTATATGATGCTTTAACATTAAAACATAGAAGAAAACCGATTAGAGAACACAAATTATGTATTTATCTTTATATTTTGATAACAAGGTAAATATTTTTAAATATGTAAAAAATAATAAAACCGTGTGTATCATGCCGTACATAAATTTACTATGCTTTGCGTATGAAACAAATACTACAGACATCTGTACGTCCTCTAAATGTATCCACATATTTTTTTAATGCGTAGTGTCATAAAACAACAAAAACTATAGAACTACTATAATATAAATAGGTGTGTGTGTGTGTGTGTGTGTGCTGCACTGCTGTGTAGGTGTTCGAATAACTGCATTTGGATTTTATCTATTCATATTTTTGTAATTAATTCATAGATAATATTTATTAGACTGTTAATGTTCTGCGTGTACAGCTACATTAATTTATTCTATTAGCCGTAAAAAAATTGTATTTGAGATAAGTCGTTCTTTTCACGTGCTTTCCGCTTGTCCGGCGTCGTCCTATAAAACATAATATTATAACGAGACACGACGACTCCGTATATAATGTAGATCCATTGTGATATTATTCCAAATTATGTGATACGTGCCATGTACCTGCTATCATACAACAACATAGCATTTAGTCCATACTATTTATGAATTATATTCTGATATTACACGTATTCTATAGATCGCCAACATAATACAGTTTTAATTTTATTGTATGAAATATAGTTAGGTAAATACAATTTTCGCTGTTGTAAGAATTGTGTTTCCAAGCAGAATAACTGATTATTCACACATTTTAAATCTTCAAAAAGCAATTATTATTGATTCCAAAACCAATATAGAGCCAGACTTTCCTGTCATAATATGGTTGTAGATTGTAACATAATATTATTAAAATAATATTACAAATTTAACAGTTTAATATTTAGGTATAATACGCTATAAAAGCACAGATACTATATACTTAACCCTATACGTACACTACATAGAATAATCTTTAGTATTTTATACTATAGTACATGTATTATGTATGAATTGTCAGATAATAATTCTTTTTTCGAGTAAAAAAAAAATAAAAATTAAGTGTACTTTCTAATCCTTTAAATACTATTTACCTTGACGTTTACAAATAATGCCATCAACAAAGCGGACGTACTACAAATGGATTCCAGCTTGAAATAATAATAATAATAATATATATTATATAATTAATTAAATTCTATGTATTAAGACACTAAGAGCACTCGACTGTCAACAAATTGTCTATGATTAATGTATAAATAATGCTTAATGTGAGTATAAAACGAGTAGTTATAAATGAAAAATAATTAATAAAGGTACAAAGTAATTTTTAAACCTCGTGATAATTAATTTGTTTAATTATTCTATAGTAAATATATTAAGGATTAGTGGATGAAATACCTAAAAAATGTTAGAATAAGAGTATATTTACTAATAAAATAATCTATTATATTATTATTTTACTATACTTTTAATTTCATAAAAATATAATTTGTTTTTTATTTATTTTATTATTTAACAAAAAATGTTATTATATAATATACTCTTATACGTATTTGTTATTGCAGTATATAACAAATATAGGAAATATTTTCCTAAAAATATTTTAAGTCTTTAGATAAAAAATAAAAAATAAAAATTATTAAAATTATAATTAATTTACTATTAGATTTCAGACACCAGAAATGTACATGTTATGCTTATATAAAAAATAATTGTCACAAATGTTTTGAACTAAATTAGCATATCCTACGTAATGAAAATGTATCTACTCGTATCTAAAAAAATTCTTTGAGTGTAGAGTATATACTAATTTATTATAGTATGAGGGGTTTATAACATGTTTATAATAATATACAATAAGTTGACACAATCGGATTTCAAGCACATTATTAATTGTATAGCTACCAAAAGCTATAGTTGTTGAAAAAAAAAATTATAAGAAACCGAAACTCGAGAATGGTTTTAATTTTAGATTAAACTTGTGGGAGCTAGTAAACATGACGTTTATTTATCTATGAAAAGAGAGACACTTGTTGTGCTCATTAATGTTTTACAGCGGTATATATACTATTATTTTATTCAAAAGTTATTTCTTTCCTTCGTTTGCAATACCGTAAAACTTTTAAAGTTAATCAAAAATGCTACCCGTCACGTAATAAAGTATCTGTGTCAAGACAGCATGTGCATATCGATTGGCGTTCAATGATAACAATAATAATAAAATTTAAACATAATTTTATTATAGGCTCGATTATTTTCCGATTTACAAATACGTATTAACGATTGACTTTAATAAAATTAATCATTATAGGTTCTAGCGTATGATCATACGTCATTATTATACGCATATAAAACATAATGAACATTTTATCAGGCATATTGTATTTATGTGCGTTATAATATTATATAATATAATATTATAATATTATATATTATATTATTATTATATTATATAGTATTATGTCGGAGTCGTCTGCGAATAGTGTTTTAAACGGACGAGTCGACTCTAGCAAACCACCGAATTTGAACAGTAGTCCTTCATAACAATTATTATCCGACAGCGTATTTAGTATCACATGTAGGTATGCCTGTACGTACTTATATATAGGGCTGTGGTGTAATTTATAGATATCGATAAATGGACGTTGGTCAAAAGTTTTACGGAATGATATCACTATATGTCCGTACGGGTATATATAGCCGCAGGTTCCTATTCGCCATATAACAAACCGACAAACTACCTATAAAAATATATTATAATGATCACAGGATACACGCACGCACACGGACGGTGCACGCATTGTATATGACGCACGCAATAGGACGCACGTCGTGTACGACTTACTATCTATCTTCTTTGTGCTTTTCACGTATTTCTGTATATTATAATAACATAATATAATACGCCATTGTACGCCGCACAACCGCGTGCACGACCTCATCTGACGACTTGCTGGATGCTGCCGATATGTAGGAGCACTGCGCGCGTGATTGATCGATCGGCCGGCCAGCGGGCAGAAGCTGACAAATGTGAAAACCTCGAAGGATGAACTGCGAGCTGTCGGTGCGAGCCGAACGGAGAACGAGAGACAATATTTTACCGGTTGCGGTTCGAATCCGACGACCGGCCGAACGCGCATTTATCATCGTGTGCTGGTCGTACGTACGTACCTTCTCGTATAATAATAATAATATACCGTGTATTTGTATTGTATTAACCGATAATATTAACGGCGGGAAAAGAAATGGGGTACGCGTATACGTATCTATACCGCGGTCCACGGACGCGACGGGGTCGTGGTCGTTATACCGCGGTCGCCGACGTTGATGTTTGCGTTCTCGGCCGGAAAAATCGTTACAGATCCGTCGTCGATAATAATACTGTTGCGTAATATCCGTCGAAGTGGGTGCAATCCAGCAATCTTCCGAGGCTTGCGGTCTGGTACGGCCATGATGATGATTATTATATTGGGTTGGAATGCAGTGCTTTCTGAGTAAACTCGACGATTCGATGAATGACTTTCGCGATGAAGCGTTCTCTATACCAGTACACACTCGATTTATTTATGACCCAAAATACGTCACGGGAGCATAACAGTATATGACGTTTCGTACGACGAAAAGTCGGCGTACGCATCATGCTTTAATGTGCAATAGATCATCCGCAATCGGCGAATGGCGTAGGAAGCGAAGTGAGTTTCATATATTATATGCGATATTATTATGGTTTTCGGTCTTGCGTACCATATTTTATTCTGTCTCTCGTCTTTGCGTCGAATAATTGTATAATACAAACCAGTCGAGTTCGTTTTGTATTCGACAAAAAACGTGATTTGATTAACAACCGCGTACTGGACATAAAACTGTATAGTGTTTAGATTGTCATCTGAAAGTGTCTCCGATATATATTGTACCTATGTATCGTATACATACAAATATAATATTATTATGTACGTGTGTATTTTACTTTTTGCGCTCAATAAACGCAATGTGCGGAGGTACACGTGGAAATAACCTGCGTGTGTGTGTATGTGTGTGATTTATCGCTATGTTCTAGAGACACACAACTCTTATATGTGCGCGAAACACCGTTTTCTTATTCATACTCGTATAAACAGCGTTATTACGTGATCGATGACCAACCGACGGTCGTGGAAAAAACCTCATATTTTATTCTCCTGCGAAAATCTTTAGTTCCATGTCAACGCGCCCGTCTTACTTGCCGCGCCTGCTTCAGTGAATTTAAATTATTACGTTATTGTGATATTTTGAAAGTGTAACAGCAGTAACGTATTTATAAGTGCGTATGTGACAAAGCATCCATTTATTATACTATATTAAGATGGAGGATATAATATTATACAATAATAGCTGATTCGTATAAGGCATGTGTACTGAGCAGTAATGTAGGTACCTTTTTGCGCAAATGCCCAACATTTTGTCAGTTAAGTATATTTGAAATATAATATTATTATTCATTATTTATTATTGTAAAATTTATTCCATAAATGTATAATTTTTCGATAAACAGTTAAAAGGCGATACAATAATATTATCGATATCGAAATACCTTTGTGTACCTACGTATATTGTTTCAACTTCATGTATGAGATGTACAATTCAAATAAACAGGTTTCAAAAATTCCGGATCGATGAATTCAGTTGATCAAAAAAATAATAATCCTGCACTTAATTAGTACAAATTAAAAGTGAGTTTTGAAACTATCTCGTTTACGATTAAATTTAGACCTCACAGTTTAGGCCGTTCTCTGAATAAATTAGTAATTAAAATCGTATCAATAATCCTTTATGCTCGTATGTTAACGAAAACAATTGTATTGCATTAAATTTAAATATACAATATATATTGTTATAATGTTATTATATATTTTTACTTGAACCCGAAATGTCATAAATATCAAATAATGTACCTTTTATTGCTTTATTTTAAAATACAAAACATTGCCTGAATATAATATTTCATTTATTTACCCTTGAAAAACTAATACAATTAACTTATAATACGATTAACGAATCTGTAATTGCTCTAAGCATTTCCAAAATTTAATAAAATATTGATATAAACGGTAAATTAATGGAATAGGATCGAACTGATAAAAAGATAAATGTAGCTCATTACAATGATTTCATAAATGTATTTTTCAATCATAATACTATTATAATATTTTACTTTTCCTCTCTCAGAACACAGTCGGCCAATAGGTGTATTATTAAATCTTAAATCGATTAGTTATTTGAACGCTCAATACTTGGAGGAGTGGAAGACCATAATATGCACACACAAATGTAAACAATAATTTAAATTTAACATTTTGACACTATACGTCATTACCTTACAGTTTAAACTTGTTACCAGGCGGCTTTACCACTTTGCATTCTCATCATTAGTAAAATGGGTCGTGAGCGTGTTATACATATCATATTACCATTATAATATAAACCCTACGTCATATTATTATTTATTATAGTACAGCACATAATACTACATGGTCCATGTAAACAATAATAATAATATTCCTACATTTTTAGGATACTTAAAATATGGAAATTCCACCCATCTCAAAATAATATTATAATTATAAAAAAAAAAAAAATAATTAATATTTAAAATAAACATTATAACATAAAAATATATATAAAAAAAAAATCACAAATCAAATGACATATAAAATGTATTTTTATGTAGGAAAATGTAACCATTTTTTTCATTAATTATATTACTTTTAAGTTATATCTTTCTTTGGTTTGATATTCCTTATTATTTTTTTTTTATTATTATTATTAGAGTACTTTGTTATTGTATCAAAGTAAATAATAAATGGACTTTAAAAATTAAAATATAGGTATATAAATAATTATAATTTTGGAAATATTTGGACACTTTAACACTATACTCTATTTTATTTTATTGCACATTAGACAATTTAAGTTTTTAATAGAAATTTGATATTTAAATGATATTTAAAAAAAATAAGTGGGAAACTTCTGTTCCAAAATGTGTCCTATGCCACGAAAAACATCCAAAGGTAAAATTGCGTTCGTTTACCACATGTACGTACGCAGTAACGTAGGTAGTTACGTAGTACCGTAATACGATTCTTTTTTAAGCCGATCGTTGTTATTTTTGTATTTTTTATATCTTATTTATTGTCGTATTTTCAATTTGGTACATTCAACGACCAACGGACATGGCTATGCTGTGTTATTATGGCCGGGTACGGGAGGGTACGGCTATATTATTATATTGTGGCGTGCCACAGGTTGTGTCGCGCGACAGCTCATGACAACGTTTCAATATAACGAATGGCTGTCGACGGATTCATATGTAAATAATATGTAAAATACTGTGTATATAATATTGTTGATAATTGAATTTCTTCGATATGAAATCCCAGCAGTCGTGCCACACACACAAACACAGACACGCACACACACACACACACACACACACACACACACACACACACACACACACACACATAATCACTTCCAACACGGTATTAAGTCGCTCGTGTGTGACACAGGCGAGCAGCAAAACCCCAGCGGGAGGTTTTAAGCGTCAGGCAGATGTTTCTTCTTCTCTGTGTTATTATTATAACTATTACATTTTTTCTGTTTCATTGTGTGCTTGTGTGTGTGTGTGTGTGTGCGTTTCATCTCCGGTGCCCGCCAGGTTACTAAAGGAACTACACTAATAACACGTTGTCGGGATCTTTCATATTATTATTATTATTACTATTATTACAGACTTATACCCGCTTGGTATACATTATACTAAACGCATTTTCTCTGACGACGACTACGGCGGCGGTTGTGTAAACAGTTGAGTGTGTATTTGCTTTCGGCAACCAACACGGTAGGACGACCGTGACCGCGGTGGCTGTATGTCTGAGTATTATTATTATTATTACTATTATTATTATGTTGTTATGTCGAGAGCCAACGGGAGTGCGCCGGAATTGCATTCTCTAATTGTCCACTCGACGAGCACTTGAAGTGTTTGGACATCAGCCACTGGCTTTGAAATCAAAATATATACTCTACCGTTCTGAAATGATGGCTCGTGTATACTACACGTCTCCTGTCCGCACTCCCGGGTGGCCTTTTCCGTCCCCCCAAGATGAAAGACATTTTATTTTATTTATTTATTATTTTGTTCTCAAAAAGTCCCATCAAAATATCATAACCATCCTACCCACTGTTTACTTTACATACAGTGTTCAATGGCACTTGATGTCTTTTAACTTTTTTTACCTTGAGTCAACACGTTTTATGGAATTTGAATAAATAAATTGTGAGTTGATTTTTAATGTTAGTTTATTACATTATTTTATTTTGTAGGTACAACTCGATTATATTAATACGAGTATACTAATCGCGATCATGACTATATTAATATTTTATATTATATTTGAAAAATACACGCATGCGTTCATCTCCTAATATGAGTTTACGACTTATACTTATAGGTTTATACACTACGACACACATGATGTGCCTATCTGCGTATAATAATATATTGTTAATGTAGAAAACGAGAACCATGATGATTATCCGTTTTATACAAAAATTGAAAATTGTATAAACTTATTATTATTTTAACTTTTCGCAGTAAAAAGCGTTATTCGTAAAGCTAAAATGCCATAAAAGAAGCACTTAAATAAACTGCAAATAAAATATAAATAACTTATATAACATGTATACGATATACGAGGCCTTGGGCTTCATATCTGCGTATAGGTAATGCTGAAATTATAAATCGAGGATTACAAGCCGGTAGTGGATCTAATTAGAACTGTAGAGTGCAGATCCAGATCTCACTACGAAACAAATAAACGAAAAGAGTATTACGTCAACGGCCGGAAAATTATGGTTTTCTTTACTTACTCGTCAGTTAAGTTGTCCCCCGGTCAGTTATAGTATTTCGAGTTGTCATAAACACTATTATAATTATTGCAGGCGGACTCGGCGGATCACTACGGCTGCGACGACGGACATATAATATTGTTGTATACTCGTAGGTATAACCCACGGAGTCACCCGCAAGTTGCAGTGTGCAGGACGCCGCAATGGATATTGATTTTCCACCCACGACATAATGCACGTTATAGTGTCGTTGTCATCATTAGTATCAATTGTGTTCCGTTCGGGACGGTCATGCGATTTGGATTCAACAGTCTGCTTTTAAACGAGAAATTATTGGAATCGGATCGGGCAGAACGCTGTAAATAACAGCAGCAGCAGTAGTATAAATCGAAGAATATATAAACAGTTGTTTGCGAACACACATAAACAAACCAATTGCGATGTATTTATTTATATTGTTTGCAGGGGATCGAGATGATTGCAACTAAACTGTATAAAACGCTTAATATATATATATATATATAATATACTAGCCATAGCATAGTACTGCCACTACGCATTTATAGTATTTATTGCCCCCGGGTAATTCGGTGTGCGACGCAGTGCCTATTTAATTGATTTTATTCGAATAAATTTATATATATATAAACTAAACATATATTTACACGCGGTAGCTCGACCATAGTAGTAATAATAACAATAATATGATTTGTATGTTGTGTTAACGGGGTGAGGGATCCGGCGCACACGGGGTTAGGAGCACTGGGGGCAGTCCGTATTTGGCGAAACGACTAAATAAATTACCGAACCAAACCATCGATCCATTTCATGAACGTATATATATATATATAGGTACTCTCGCATGCAACGTGTACAATTATAATGGCAGCATACACGACGAACGCACACACATTCGTGGCGTATGCGGAATAATAATAATATACGATTATGATAACATATATTATGCCAATACGATATTTTTATTGTTTTCCGGAGTTGCAAATTCGTTCTAAAAATAATTGCACGCGTTAAATTTTTCCATTATATCGTGTAAAATAATAAATATATTATAGTACGATCGCCGCTCTGTCGCGGTAGGGCAGAGCATAATAATAACATACGTGTGTGTTTAATGTGTCTATCGGCTATAATACATAATAATATGTTACGCTCGGCGGAAATTTATTGCAAAACACGTTTGCAGCTGCTGTTTTTATTTTGACGCGGCGGTGACTATACGACCGCCGTTCGACACATTTCGAGTAGTCAAGGATTTTTTTATTTATTTATTTTTTTTTTTTTTAGTGTCACCACAATATATTATACGCATGTACATATATATTGCTTGCAACCACCCCCGACGTGGAAAGGGAGAACAACCGTGTAATACGAATTTACACACAGACACGTCTGTGCGCTGTTATAACGACCCTGCCGCCGCGGTGACGGGTGATAAATAGAGCGGTTAATATAAAAACGCCGTCGCCATATTGGATTCGTTATCTGCGGCCTGTCAACGCAGGGAGCTTGGCGAGAGAAACACACACACGTGTAACGACTAATGGTAGTGCCGCCGAGATTTTTTTTCCACTTCCAGAAATAATTTATTCATCATTAATAAGGTGACACAAAATCTCTGGCACGTTAAGCGTCTAAAAGGAAAACGAGGGAGAGAGAGAGAGAGAGAGAGCGAGGACACGTTACCCATACCTATATAATCGATACCTATAAAATGATAAAACCATTGACGTCGTTGAACGCGCGCATATTTAGACGACGATAAAATATATGTATACCCATTCCATTATACAGCTGATGGGCCGTGTATATGAGGTACTAAATTTATAAAAGAACCGTGGACCGACGTAAGTCGATTACCGACTTATATAAGTGTACAGTATGGGTTATACCTACGATTTGTACGATGGCTTTTATTATTACCAGTATGGCAGTATACCACGCTACGGCCCGTCTTACCTGTATAATACCTATATTTTATAATAATTTAATGTACATAGCGTAGAAATAAATACACGTCAGCGTTGACCGAGTGCACACCCAGTCATATAATACTATATGCTCGTATACTACACATGTATATATTATGTATAATGTGTATGTTTATTGTTACTATACAGAGACAAATTACCAACCATAACTCTGGTCCTGTGAGGCCCCCTCTGTATACATGATATAATACGTGTCACCAGATTATGGGAGCAAGATAAATGATGATGGCGATAAGATATCTTTGAAATATGTTGTATGTTTTGATTGTTAGTTTGTCCGTATTACGTCTTTAAAACGAGTTTTACCGATTTCGTATATCATAGTCAGTCGACCCGGTGTCGTCGTCGTTGCCACCGTCGTGTGTCGTGATTCGAGAAATATTTATACCTACTAAACTACATACTATGTGATAATATGACGGTATAAATTATTTTTGTTCAACGATTTTTTCGTTATCTTCGTACAAGAAACACATTTATTAGATTGGTATACTTTTTTGAATATGTTGAAATGTCAGTGATCTATTCAATAAAGAAATATTTAAACATATTTGTTGTATATTGATCATAATACTTTTAAACAGACAGTTGAAAATTATATCGCCAAAGAGATACATTATATTAATATCCACTACGGGAACTACGAATAATATGAATCCAACGTGACCGTTAGAGTATGACCGAGTAAACCAATAAAATCATAAACTAAATACTTAAATGTATTTTTATTCGTATTTTTAAATATTAAAATGATTATTCTGTTAACATATCATAGGGTTTAATTATTTTTATGTATAAAAATATTACAATCATACGGTAGATCGCTTATTTTATTAATTCTCATGTTAAATCTGAAAGTTGATGCATTTTTATTATTATTATTAATGTTATTAATTATTGGTAACTATAAGATTTTTTAGCAAATTGAGTGCTCTTACGTGTACAATGCAATTTAAAATATACTACAATAATACTACAAACGTGTATTATAATATTTAATATAATCAATTTTGTAATAACCCAGAAATTAAACAAACATCTATGATACAAATCTGAAATCTTAAAAATAAATAAAAAAACTTTTGATAGTTAAACAATTTGGAGAATACATTATAAAATAATTGTACATAGAATATTTATAGTATAGATAGTACACTCATAGTTGGGCAGAACTATAATAAATTAACCTAGTGATTAATGATGATTTTTTCCGAAGTACTATACATATTATATTTAAATAATTTTATGGATTTTTTTACCATATTTTTATGTCATAATAACTACGTCTAATTAAAACTTTATTGATTACTCTTAGTAGGTATATATTATAGCTGTATGATACGATTAGATATTAAATAAAATAAAGACGTAATTCGTAGTTATGAGGTGTATAAAATATATAATAGACAATCTATGTAAATTATTGCTTTATATATATATATTATATTAAAATTGCAGATATTATTGGGATAACGATCCATTAATTTTTGAACCCATTAAAATTATCTTGCAGGCAAGCTATAGATAGTGTATCATTTCTCATCAACAACTTTACTGTATGTACAATGTGTATTTAGAGTTGTAGAAGATTGAAACTATTCTTGGCTTAATTTTAGGAGACCACTTCCACCCACACGTCTTAATCCGGATTAAACAAACTGACATGACACAATATTACCTCCTCTTAAAACGCAAGTAATACTTTATGAATGAAACGGCTGTGTTATATCTTGAATTCTAGATTATTTTTTTTAGAATTTCTCAACACATTCAACATAAATCACAATCAATAGCAAGCGGCTTTCTTGTTTAATAAATTACGTTACTTCCTACGATTTTTGTCTAACATGTTTTATTTTTAGCAACTTGGTAATTGAGATAAAATATTATTTTACTACTGACTATTGAGAAGTAAATAAGTGCATTCGTCACTTGTGAGATGTGCAATTAATTTATATTTGCTGCAAATATTTTAAGTTCAATGCGAATAAATGCTATAGCTATATATTGTATTAACGAAATCGATCCGGTCGATTTAAATTGATAATATTCATTGCCCAAAATTCGTAATTTATTGCATCGTTTTATTTTTTATGTATTAGGGTCCTATGTTGTCTGACATATTTTAAACGTCAAATCGTAATGCAATAATATTATATCGATACGATCTAAATAGGCAGCGGCTGCAGTGTTCACGCACACACAATGAACACAAATACTCTGGCGATTTAAGGATGGGGCAGCGCTCGATTGTGGGCGCACAGTAGAGTCAGTCAGCTGCCACTGGGTCGGCGTAGAGACACATAAAAAAATGAAATAAATAATAATAATAATAATAAAACGACACGACTCCGTGGACGGAGGAGAGGATATATAGTAGGGAGCACACGTCACATTTATATGAAGTAGTCCTCTCCACAAAATAAATAACAAATAATAATAATAATAATAACAACACAACAACGCCGACAGAAAGGAGGACCGAAAAAAACGACCGAAAGAGCGGTGGGCGAGTGAGAGAGAGAGAGTGAGAACTGGCGAGAGGGAAAAAAATGAAAACGATTTATCACGGTGTCGAGGTTCGTGTGGCCTGGGATAAACAGATTGTCTTCGCCCGGGCTACGGGATTGTTAACATTATTACTTTTATTGTGGCCCCACGTCAAACGGATTCAAATTTATTGGCCGTTATATAATGGGCCGCCCGGGTCCCTGCAGGATATTAATTGTAATTTATTGTAATGGTTCTATTTCTGGAAGGTTAACTGAGGGGAATGGCGTTTTGAAAAACCGGTAGCGATATATCAAAGCCGGCGACGGCGGCCGAGTAGTGTAGGTATATATAGCGCGTATATAGTGTAGTGGTGGTGTAGTGTTGTTTAGTGTAGTGTAGGAACAACTACACTGTGCCGTCGCCACCACCACTGCCGCCGCCGCCTGACAGTTCGCCGAGCGTTTGCCGCACGCCCGAATCGAGCAAAGGGTGCCCGGGGGTAACGCGGTCGGCGGGGAGACAACCGCGATGAAAATGATTTGTAATCGTGTTAACACCGTAATATACAGGGTATAGGAAAAGAGATTAGGCCAATACTAAATCATAGGTTTACAGAGATTAGCCCTTTTCGCTTTTCCGTTTTTATTTTTATTTTTTTTTTATTTTACAGCCTTGCATGCCATTTTATGAACCCCTCGCGTGCGTGTACACATAATATGTGTGCGGTCGTTTGAACAACTGCACGAATTCCCTCCCCTCTTCTTCGTCAGAGCATGTAGGTATATTATATTGTATATTATAATATTATATCTGAACTTAGAGGTAAGTTGTAGTACTTGAACGAGTTATTCGTGTCAAGTATATACTGGCGAATATAACTACTATACTATGCTTATTTCGATACGATTCTGTTTCGTAATTTTTTTACTTTAATTTCGTTTTTGGGTACGTACTTAACTGTAAACGATTAATTAAACACAGTCAATAATTGTAAATTAACAAGTAGGTACCATCGACAGCGATACTATATGGCGCAAATGCGTTACTGCGGCGTATCCGTGCAAAATGAAAAAATAATATAGCATTCTAGTACCTATACATAAATGAGCTAAATATAATAATAATAAAAAAAAATAAGTACATAATATAATAGAAAAGTTCTGTTTTAAATTTTATCAAATATGGGTAGGTATACTAAGTTAATAATAATAATAACAGTCTATTGTCTACTCGACATCAAATTACAAACACAGATAATAAAAAATAATAATAAGATATACCTAATGAATTAAGCTTTAGATCTATTTTAAGAAACATTTGTTATTATATTATAGGCAGTGGGTATATATAATGGCAGATTAAGCAATTTTCCACTTACAAGTAGGATATTTTTCGCCGTCTCAAACTAAAATATATTACTGTAAATACATTTTATTTTTTAAGTTTGGAAAATTTGCAAAATCACCCGATTACTTTGCCTGTAGGGTAACTAGACGCTCAAGATGCTGGGTATATAGCAAAATTATTAAGAAAATAGGATATTAATCATTAGTAATAAATACGAATTAATAATTTCAATTTTAACCAACGTCATCGGTTACTATATTTTCGCTGTAGTCTCATAATATTTCCGCTATCGAAGGTTTCGTCGGTTTTCTAAACGCTCATAACATAGATTTAATTTTTATACAGGTAGATACATTTTCTTAATTGCAAACAGATGTAATCTCTATACAGATATATTTTTAAAAGAATCATGGGAAAATTTTGTCCCGGGTTCGTGCTTTAATGTACACACGATTTCAATGAGGTTTTTTTCAAACGCATGAGGATGAGATGAATGTTTAGATATAATTTTATAATACACGCCTACGTTGTCATATAAGAACCACGAGCATCATTAAGGTTAACACCCTATTTTAATTGATTGTTATTTAATTTTTTAAAATTGTATAGTGTTCACCACCGGTATAAAATTATACCAAAATTATTTTCAAATAGCACTTCACGTCAAGTGGTTTTTTTTCCAGCATGCATGTTTTAGCGTTATTGTAAAGTAAATTAAATATTTCCATACAGTAATGACTCAAAATGATATACCTTAACCTAATATTAAATTTAATTTCACTTAATTATTTCAAATAAAAATGCAAGGGGAATAATAAATTATAATAATCAACAGGTAGTCCGTTTCAGTTCATAAACATCTTAATTTATAGCAAAATTAAAAACATAACAAAACAAAGAATGAGTAGTTGAATAATTATAATATATTCACATGTATAATATATATATATATATATATATATTTCCATGCTGGTTTTATTAACAGTTAACACTCATTATTTTAAAAAGAAGGTACCTAAAATGTTTTTGAAATTTTTCATTTTAAATCATCTGAAGTTCTATAGGTGCATTCCGCTCATCTAAACTTCAAATACATAGGTATAAGTTAATTAATAAAAAATTTTAAATTTTTATACACAAAAAAGTCTCAAGAAATGTTTATTTTACTTCATATTATGAAATTAAAAAAGTGTATTAACTATCAAAAAATTCAAAATATTTTTAAAAAAAACATAACGATAAAAGAAATAATTTTTGAAAAATTATATTTCGTATATACTTCAAATTGAGTATTTAGTTTTAAAAAAGTCACCCTGTATCTAAAGCTATATACATTTATATCTTCTACATATTTTCAGACCGTGATTAACACTTTATAGTTAACGTTCTTTAATTTAAATTATTTAGTTTTCAGTATTTAATGAGACGCGGAGGGGAAATAACAATACTATTTAAATTAATTGTCTGTATTCATCACTTCATCACTTCATCACTATATTATATTATGCGTATACAGTAAGGTGTTTTTAAATGTGTTGTATTATAAAGAAGGAAAACGTTCATTCCCATAATATTCCCATAATTAGTAGAAGCCGTCAATCAATTTAAAATGATTTTTTTTTCATACGAAATTAATAAATTTGTACACATTTAATAGCATACACCATTTTTACATTACCTAGTTTGATTATAAGTGATATTTTAATTTAATGTTGATTTTATGTAAAATAAATCCTGCGTCTTTTTTGATAATGTAATTCACACAATGTTACTTCGCGTTTTTACTATTATTAAAAACTTATCTAAATCCCACTTTTAAATGTCATCTTCAAGACTATACATTAACAATAAAAAAAAAAAAAAAAAATGACTTTTACGTTGGAAATTTGATACAAAATTACTATTTAGATTTATTTTATACAACACATTTCTTTTGGAAAAATTATACATTTTTTAGCGATATTATCACAAGATGAAATAAACGTTTTATTGAATTTTAAAGTACTTACTGCATAATCTATTTATCTACGATTTAATTTATAGTTGTTTAACATCTATATTTAATTCCACGAGTTCAAAGACTTTTACGGTAGTTGCGTGTGTATATGTGTAGAATGAACATCACCATTATTATTACGAGGAATGCATTATTCTAGGAATAAGTAGGTTATAACTTATGACTTATAATATTTAAGTATATATTATTATAACCGTCTATTTTCATTGTACCTATATATACGATGCACTAATGGCAGTTTGAACATATTATAGAAACAGAAAAATCATTTTTAGTCACTAATTGGCCTCATTTACAATTCAATTTTTTTATATCCTCCCCGTACTGTCTCTTCAATACCAATAAATTACGTCGGATTAATATTTCAACGTAGTCATCCATCAATGTGCAACAATTCAATGGCAAACGTCGGCAAAATGTTTTTTTATTTGTATTCGTATTTTATTTTTTTTTCCAGTCAGATTCTGTCCATAATATAATATTATAATATTGCGGGCATTGTAGTATCCTATTCTTCGGGAATAGGAATGTCCCGAGTTAATTAGACCATTCGTATTCTCTGAGTATCTATAGGTCCTCGTGGTATATACAACGGTACAGGATATCGTATTCAGGACTCGCTGTCGGGCCGAATTCAATGGATCGTCCACTACTATAATTCGATCTGACGATAATATTATAACAATGCTGATCACAGGAGACACGTATACATCGTTGTCACACACATATACACGCACAATACAAATATATGAATACGTCTTGATGAAAAATATCAATTGCATGACATCAAGCGATGACGTTACATACGACCGTCCTGAGCGCGTAGTGCTCGCACAGATTTTTAATATAAACAATTAATTGTTTGTCGTCGACCCAACCTGTAAACCCGTTATCCGACCGACACGTCCTTATACGTAGTACGATTCGAAAATAAAATATTTATTATTAACATGTAATGTACGTCCAAGTCATAAAATGTATAATTCGAATAATGACGTGACCACGTCTGTATACGCGCAACAGTGCCTATATAATATAAAATGAAAAATAATTCACGTTTATAAAATATTATATTATTATACCCGTATTCATCATGATTTATTTGTCAAATATATTAATTTTTTATTCCATTCGAATGGACGGCGATTATGATTTAATCGTGTTTGTTTAAAATTTCATGTCATTATCATAAACGTATTACGTTTTCATTATTTATAGAATAACTTCGTCTATGTTATTAACCATGTTTTTTTTCTAAAGGAAATGAATTTTTTTTCAATCAACGGGCACCGACAACTAAATATTATTGTTTCATTGGTCTTATATTTTTTTATAATCAAACATATTAATACAAAGAAACTAATTCAAATTCAATAGTTCTAAAAACAACGTATCGATTTAGAAAAAAAAACCATCATTGTGCCCCAAAAAACTTACGATTAAAAAGAAGTTTTGATATAGTATATTGAATAATTCCCTTTGTTCGTTTTATTCAATAACTCAGATTTTTTTACCAGTTGTATTGGCAGCATAACTACAAACAATGAATTTCAACCGTATTCTTTCATATTATTCATCGAATGACCAAAATTTGCAATCGTAAATTTCCGCTTGAATCACCTCCCCCGTTTACACACAATCCACAGCAGTTCCCTCTCTCGGTATAGAATCTGGTAATATTTTTGTTGTCATGTCTGTCTGTTTGTTTTTTTTTATGTTATTTATGTTCCACGCACCCAAAACCAAATATTTCACTCGACTTCCTTTCAGCTCGGCGATTAGGTATTTTTCTTTTGATCTATGCGTGACCAAAATTCTGGCGCAGAACAATAATGCGCATATGACGCCACTGGTGTTACGGATGTCTTATATTATAGTGACACATCTTAAGCAGACCCAGTGATCTATTTTAAACATGATTTAGGAGATCCTCTAGAACACTTGGCAATGCAATCTGGGCGTGTGTGTGTGTGTGTTGTGTCAAGGAGTGTGCAAAACTCATATTTTGAAAAATTATTGGTGCGTTACTTTAACTACGTAGGCCAACTTAAAATATTTGAATCTAGCAAATAAAGATAATGATACTATACAATAAAAATCATTAATACCTCTAATGTTAATATGTACATATCATAAGTTATAACTAGGTATAGACATAAACTATCCAAGTATCAGTAGTATAATTGTGTAAATATTATTGTAGGTACTGTTACAAACTTGAAAAGTTCTCTCTTTCTCTTTTAAAAAAAATAAAATAATAATGTATTTAGATTTCAAGTAATATTATAATTTATAATGTCATTATTTTTTTTCCTTACAGTCGTTAGGTTTATTTTACAACAGCAGTTAATTCTACATCAGAAATTGAACTGTTGTGAATTACTATAGTCAAAAATACTTTCTGCACTAGTTAATGGCTATAATACTGGGTTTGATACAACGACGATACTTCATAGCACTTAACAAGCCCTTTTTATTATTATCTAGTGGTCGTCAAAAAATAGTAAATATAACTACTAAAAAGTAATAAAAGATAGAAAGTTCTATCTCTTGATTGTAAAAACAAATCTAATGTTCCGAAATTTTAAAAAGTTATCGTATTTACCATCACTCATTATTTATTACCTAGTTATTGTGTTATAGAATTTATAATTCTACAATATTTATTGTATTTTTATCAATTCTCTAGCTATTTGAATATTTACTAAGACTTCCATGAGTTATTAGCTAATATACTTCAAATTTATAGTAATTTATTAATTATTACATTGATAGATTCTATAGTTCTACACAACTTTCATTTAAGATATAAAATGGCTACACGGGCTTAAACTAAATATACGTTTACTTTAATCATTAAATATCATCGTTCACAATTCACAAGTCACAAATGTTGCAAACTAAATAATGACAGATACACTATATGAAAATGGAAACGGTAAAATGCCAACATGTTTTAGGAGCAGGTATCGTGGAACAAACTGTGTGTATAATGTACAGCGACGTATTATACGAAGCATACTATACCGTGTGTCACGTTCATAAAAAATTAGGGAAAAAACAATGGTAAATTCCATTTTGTGTTCGTACGTGGTATAAATGGATACAAGCTAATTTATAGTCAACTCTAAACCTCGGCAATGATTAAGTGAAACGACAATGCAGACGGTCGAAAACTACCTTTTAGAACGGTTGTGCGCACATTTGTCGCCCACTTATCATTTGAATGTACGACCATTCTACATTTCCACATGTGTGCGAGTGTGTGCGTGTGTGTGTATGTGCGTGTTTGTGTATTAACGTAAAAAAGGGTTAAAAAGGATTATGAATAACTGTCATCATTTTGTACTACTTGTACTGCATTTTTTTTCTTTACGATTGATATAAAAAAATTAAAATGTGAATGGTACCAACGTTTTATTTATTCATTATACAAATATTATTTTCTTCCACGTACGTATTGTAATTTCATGTACACACGTGCGTATGTTGCGTAACGTTAGCATGGAAATATTGGCAGTTGTGGGTAATTTATCATGTCCAATGTATTTTCCGTGTAAATATATTTATATATATATATTATACGTTTATAATTTATAGAAATATTTTTTTTCCGCAAAAAAAACGAAACAAATGCTGCTCGAACAGCTTGGAGTTGTGCTAAAATTTTTATGGTTAAATTATTTTAGACGCCAACGTACAACGTTGTGTACTATCGTGAGTACATCCGTCGACGTTTACCACAATGAATTCGTATTATTCTATACATGACATTTAGACGTTAAAATTTAGTGTGATGATTATTCAATTTCATTAAAAAAAATTCATCCAAAACTCCGTTGCCACTATATTGTGTATTACAATAAAATAATTACACGAGTATTCAAATTATACACGTTATGAAATCATACAAATATTTTATTATTTACAAACATATAAATACATAAACGTTAGACAAATTAACGACAACATTGAGTGTCAGTCAATATAAAGTAACATTTTAATGTTTTTTTTTTTTTTTTTTTTGTAGAATTTAAACTTGTATTTTAATTTACCATCTACTTAGTATGCGAAATTGAATAAAACTCAGCCAATACCCATTGGTAATTTGTGTGAGTTTTTTTTTATAATTTTTATTAACGATTATTTTCAAACGATTTAAATACGTCTTATGAACCCTATAAATACTTTAATAATATACACATTACTATTAATATTAATGTAGGTTACACCCGACCGTAATTTCTCAAGACTTTATTAGCCGTCCATGCTTTTCAGCGTTATAAATACGGCTAATTGATCTTATTTATAGGTTACGATATTTCTTCCGTAATGAGAGTAATTCCTTAACTCTCTGATTTTAGGTATACCTACCCATGTTTTTATTAAATTAACGATTCCAGCAGTGGAGCCATTTTTTTTTATTATTATTATTTTCATCAAACGAGGTCGTTATGTTAAACTACTCTATCGTATAAAATATATTTTATTATGAATACATAATTTAGGTTTATTATGGTATACACGTGTTTGCACTTTGTGACTGTATTTTGGTGACAACGTTTATCCATGTCAGATTTGGTTACTAATTTAAGCGACGATATTATAGTTGGATCATACATCATGCAGTTTGATAATTAATAGAAACATAATAATACCTACCTATAACTTAGTATGTTTACTATTCAACGAAATATTTAAAACTAAATTGAATTTATATGTAGTCATTATTGATGTTCGGTTATGGTTAATATTTAAAGCCATTATGGTTTTAAACTTAAAGCTATTATACATATCGTATATTAAATTAATATTTTAAAAATTATATTATTTTATATTTTTCAGTAATAACTTTTTATTTTTAATATTATAGTGTACTAAATAATTTATAAAAGTAGGTACCCAATAACCACAGGCATTTGTTCAGCCATCCCTATTTAAATAAACGATTTATGATTATTATTTAATAGTTACCTAAAAATTATATACATAATATGTTTTACATATATCTTATTGATTTGTATAATGAGTTATTACAACAGAGAAAAATTGACATCAATTCCAAAAATAATGCAATTATAACAAATAACGACTGTTATAACTCATAATATATTAAATATTAGTTAAGTTTACCTATTAGAACTAAAAAAAAAGGTTAAATTACAAATTTAATAGTAGAGCTAAAAGTTCACTTCTATGTTAGTAACATTTTATGTTTTAAATTGTGCTTCTTTTACAATAAATTCATTATGGGTAGTTTTCAGTTTTAAAAGAACTTAAGCATATACATTTACGAACAAAATAAAATTGGTGCATTGAATTTAGTCTTAAATAACATTTATAAAAAAAGTAGTACTTTAATGGTAGCTATATTCAGCTTATTTTTAATATATAATGTATATATATATTATTATGTTATACTCATGAAATGTATTAAAATGTCCTCGTGTAACTTAAATATATACTAATTATTGTATTGAATTCTGAATAATTTCTACAACCATGCTTTAGATATTTAGAGTCTAATTTAAAATAATTTATGTACAATGTCATACCATAATAAGTATCAAGTATCATTACGTTTAATAATATGTTAATAAGTTATATTTATAAATTGAAAATTTTTTAAAATGTTTTAAATAAAAAAGGCAATAATTAAGTTGATCTCTGTATATAATAAGTACTACAAATCTATACTTTATATACATTTAATTTTATTATTGCAATACTATGCAGTTTAGTAGAAGTTTTAATATTATAATTGTATAAATTGTGGTGCATTGTATACTGTGCAATTTCAATGAAGTGATGTGTATAGTACAGAAATATAAGTACCCGATAAAATTAAAGTTGACAAATTATTATAATTAAGAAATAATTAGTGCAAAATTAAAATATTGTCTACGCAATAAAAATAAAATACCGAACTGTCATTTACTTATTATTGAGTATCCCTAATGTAGGTTTGCACATGAAGATGTACTTTATGAAATAAAATAATAATAACTATCATTTACATATTATAATAAATGGTTTTCAAAACACCTTAACCAAAAATATAGTTGACAACAATACTTTTTAAACCCTCGATGTTTTAATGTGGAACGGTTTGTAGGTGTCCCGATTTTAAACACATTGCTTCCGTTCAGCAGTTTACAAAGAGTAGTCGAACAAAGCGTGTCGATAAAAATGAAAAAAAAATGTGAAATTTCCTATAATATATTATATAGGTTGGTTTTTTTTTCATTATTACCCACCCCTCAGCTATAAACGCAACCAATGAACCATTATTAGGCCCAAGTCGTATGCACACGCAGCAGTCACGATGAGTGTATCGGTTTCGACCGCACAGTGCATGTTGTAGCTATTTCCAAAAACCCTCCATTGTTATGTTTCCTTCAATTTATCGTTGTGTGTTTTTTTTTCTTTCCATTTTTTCCAACCCTAAATAATCGGATTTCCGATATCTTGTGGGGCGGAAAATTAATTTTTTCTTTCTCCCTACCTCTCTCTCATTCTCTCTCTCTCTTTCTCTGTATAATATATACTGCGCATCCCGTTCATCACTTTCCAAAACATAACGAAAATGCATTTATTATTTATTATACCTATTGTATATATCACGCGTTTATATTGTATAATAAACGAATATTATATCCACGAACAGTGGCAACGAGCGGCGGAATGCGGAGATGGATATAGATGTAGCGGGAGGGTAAAATTACACATGCGATCCGAAAACAATTTTTGTATATCATTTATTGTGTTGTGTGCCGCCGGGTTAATGGAAAAATGAAAAATCGAGCGCCTATCGCAGAACCGTAACGAGACATTATAGCCATCGCGGGAGCGCATCGTATAGTCCGTCAATCGTGGTCCTGGGGGGGCCCTTTTGTCGGCGACTCTCGAAAAACGCCAAATCACGCTGACACGCCGATAATAATATAAAGCAACACATAATAACATATATACATACAGGTACAACGTTATCCATTATTATAACGTTCTCCTCTGCTTCTTCTTCGTCTTTTACTTCTTTTTCTCCATCGAGCCTTCCTCCTCAACTCTTTGTACGCGGGTCTTCTTGTACACACACACACACATATGCATACCAATATATGCCTTATATACATACACCGATCTAACTTACAGTCCAACGTCGTATTATAACAACACGTCTTACCACCGTATATACATTAAAATATTATGTATATTGTATACATGTTATATACACACGTTCGTAATACATGTTATGGCTCAACCGACTGCTGCCGCGGCTGTCTGTCTGTTATATTATTATTACAACGGATCTCTGCGCACTGCGGTGCAAGCAGTCTCGACCGGCAGCTGTCCTTAATACTCGCGCGTTCGGCTAATAATTTATCACTGATAGGCACTTTAATACACGTCATATACACTACATATGATGAGGTACCTATATAGCATGTGTGTGTGTGTGTGTGTTATAACGTGTGCGTGTGGCGTGTGATATAACAGGCGGTCCCGCGGCGTGTATAGGCGGGTAGGTTTATATAGGTATTATAATAATGTATTATATTATGGCAGTATATAGGTATATCATAGTGGTATGGTTTGTGGTAGCCGCGGTATTATATTATATATAGCTTGTGCCGCCGTGTCCCGACACGGTTTTCGATGACGGACAATTGATTAGTCGGCTGTACGGTGGCGGCAACAGCTAGCCGAAACACGAACCGGCCGGTCCTTTTTTTTTTTCCAAATGGACACGTCAAAGTGATTTTTAGGCTGACATTTATACGCTGCCGCCGCCGCCACCGCCGCCTCCCACTCAACCCTTCACATACCACTTTGCCGCACCCCGCCTATTCATTCCGATCGATCCGATTTCGTTTATACTCAATGTTATATTATCTTTATGTACGACGTATATTATACGTCGTGGCCGACAACTTTACCGCATCGCCGTCAGTAGTCGCAGTCGACACGCCATACCACAGCCGCCGCCGTTCGGTAACGCTCATCGCGTATATGTTTTGTAATAATGCGGCGGTTGACCTTTAAATTGTTAACATTTTTTTTTTCTCTGTTAATAGTAACTGCGGTGTCGTGTAGAACCACTGCCGACGTGATTTTCTTCTTTCCTTTTTCACGTGAACATAATATGTAATAAATTGATAAATAAAAATGTGTAATCGACGACGACGATTGTTTTGCAAGAAAATCGACTACTAATGGATTGCTTTATGACTACGATATTATCACGTTTTTTCTCATCTCGAATATTCGAATTACGTACACGCGCTTACACGTGTGGCAGGTATCTCGATTCTGTTACGCGGACTAAAGACAGAACAAAGCAAAAAAAACCTATACAATATTCTATATTATTTTATAAACCATTGGCGTACCTATGCATCGGATCGGACGCGGAAAGATGCGGCTGCAGAGCTGTTGTCGTTTTTATTTCTTCACTTTGCTGTTCGTTATTTGTATTCGTCGTGTACACACAACCGGCAGAACGTTGCTAATTCAGCTGTTTGCTACTTATTTGTTTTTTTAACCATTTCCGAACGTACACGTTGAAAACAAGGTTCTAATTTATCGTGGTTTTGACTGTATTTGCTTTACGATTCGTTCGATGAACAATGTTTGCACGCTTATAACGTGTATATATATATATAATTTATATATATATATTAGCTATTATAATATTCTGCCGGCGTCTGTACAATATTTACCACCATAAAATAAAACGTCACGTAGTTTAATGGAAACTCAGTGTTTCTGCAAGGCTGAAATTATTATTGTGTCACGGTGTCATCTTGTATGCATGAATACATGCTCTGTCCCTTTCAAAGGTCGTTGTTTATTCAGATTCCACTACCAAACTTACTCTATCTTTTTATAAATCTCATTGTGTATAGCACACTTCATGATGCATAATAACTCTCACGTACATCTCTCATTCATTTTTCGTTATAATAATATTATTATTATTGTCGCATAACAGTTACAGTTGGTTTTTATTCCACTAGGTACATAATTCGATGTATAATATAACACCTCAGATATATATATATATATATAATATGCACGTACATATTATTGGCATATTGCTGTATATATATTTAAGAACATTAAATTAAGAGTGTTGGATTTTATATCAAATAATATATTTAATAAATAAACAATAACGTACTATTATTCTGTATTATTGTATGGTTTATTACTTTTTATAAAAGTAAATCTAGTACCTAATAAATATTTATAATTTATAGGTACTTAACAAAATAATAGGATAAAAGTGAAAAATGAAAGCTGGAAAAAATAAAACTTTTGAATGGAATAAAAAAGGTAAGCTTAACACGTCTATAAGTATAGAGCATACCGGATATATACACACACAGTTATTTTATGAGCAAAGAAGATCAGACCAAATGCACAGCACGTGGAGTTCAACTGAAAGTCAAAACCTTTTTGTCAGACGCAGACAAACAGAAGCTGCTAAAGTCAAATATAATATTCCCGAGTTTCTCTACCAAACCCTAAAATAAAACAAGACAGCCAACAAACATGTACTAAAATTCATAGAAAAAATCAATATAGACAAATTATTGTAATAAAAAATATAACTTAAAAACAAAATCTTAACAATATTATTCAATATTCATATTACTAAGCAAAAAAAAAAAAAAATTGTTAGTTTATGACCATAATTTTATGCTTATTCTTAATATAAAAAAATATAATTTTGTTTTTATCCTTAGTACTTTATTGTAAGTAATCATAATAACCATTTAGGCGTGGTATAATAAGTTATATAACATATTCTATTTTATCTGTTTTTATAATAATATTTGTATTTAATAATAAATTATAATTTACAAGTTGCTTAATATTTATTTATTTTTTTTAATTGCTATAGTTTAATATGATTAAACGTATTATAATATATTTCAATGAATAAAAATACAATATTAAATAAATAATTCAAAAATAGTTTGTCACCATCATAGCTATAGATACGTTTATCAGGTTGTCCATAGATCTCAATAAATTTAAAAGGACATTATAAATATAGGCACTTGTAAATATTTTAAAAACATTATTGTCCATTATTAGTATACTTTATAAATTGATATTTATGTGATAAATGGATTTCCTAGATGAATTGATGTATATTGTAATAGTTTGAACTGAATCATTTGTTTAATTAATTATTTTGAAGTTATGGAAACCACAAAGTCGTTACATAGCTAACTTTCTTTTTATAGATAGCTTTTATTAAATAAGATACTACTAATGATTCGTTATTAATTGTATTTGTCGATTTCATAATTATTTTTTTTTTATCAATGTTCGTTTTAGTATATTATTATTTTAGTGGAGTCCAATATGATTGATTACATATTATCATTATACATCAACCAGTATTTTATATAAATTATAAATAATAATAAAAAAAAAGCTTACATTCAAACTATCATCATCATATTCAACATCAGCATCTTTGACAGCATTATGGGTAAATGTTATGTATATCGGAGTATCAGATTACATAAACCATATTAAAGAAAATATTTTCTTTTATAAAAAAACAAAAAAAAGTTTTTAGTTTAAGTTTTTTTTACTCATTAAATATTTTTTATATATTTAAGCTAAGTTGTAATTATTGTACCTATTTTATATCTATAGATATTTTATAACAATTAACTGTTGTGTTGAATGTAATAAAATAGGTAATCTCAACTGCCACTCACCACGTCCTGGCTATATGTTTACCATTAGGAATTAACGTTGAAACATCACATTTTGTTCCATGACGAAATTAATTCAGTGCCGTTCCGTAAGTCTGATCATTCTCTGTTATTATTTTTATTAGTATAGGTTTTTAATACTGGAGTTATAATCATTAAAAAAAAAAATTCCTAGTATACTAGCACAGCTACTATATAATTAAAGCATCTGCATTTAATTATCACCAAACCATAATCGTAGTGCATCTAGGTACTCATTTATACACTGCATAGGACTGTAGACAGCGCATTGATCATAATCATTTTAATGAATTTAATTTCAAAGAGACGACATTGAGCAATTTCAAGGTGATTGCTCACTGGTTTCAAGTTTCCGGTTATAAAGATTTATATTTTAAGCTATTACGGTCTAGTTTTTTTATAATTTAAAAAATAATTTGGCTTAAAAAAAAATATAAATACTAAATAAATAAAGCATTAAAAACTCATCATAAGTATGAGTTAATGGCTTACTATCTATACGATAATTGTTATTTTGAAATTCAATGTTTCAATTATTGTTTATCATTTGTTAAATCTTAGATCATTTATCATTATATAATATAAATTATAAAGTCATATTAAAGACATTACAGTAAGTACCTATTATACAACTTTATTAAAATATAATAACAGGTTATCATTTTCAACTTTATTAATAAACTTAATAGTTACGTAAACATAAAATAATGAGTAAATCAATACATTTTAAAAACCGATATTTATTATAATTTCATTGGAAATTTAAACATTGTAATTATAAATATTTTAATAGCTTTTCTGTAGTAAAGTGCTATATAATGTTATATCATATGATATATTATTTACGTATTTTAGAATACACAAAAATTGTACTTACTATATCATGTATCAATAAACTATACAATTTACAAATCAATGGAAGATAATTTAAATTTATAAAATTATTACTATTTATTCAATTTTATTATTATTATTTTTTTTTTCACTGTGATTTACGACTATTGAGTCACTAGAGTTATTATGTTGAATCGTTTAAAACGTCAAAAGCTTATGCATGTTAAAACTGAAAGATATCATATTTTTCTCCACGAATGCGGTTAATTAGTTTTTGAAGATTACCATTAAGATTCAAAGTAAACATTATAATGTCTAATCGTGCTTATTAGCGCTATAACGTCTTTCGATTGAGCAATTCAAACTTGATTACATTTTGAAAATTAAAACGTAAAACGTGTCGGAACCGTTAATACCAATAAGGTATTTATACACCTAGGCTAACGTATAATTTAGTATTATTGGACTATCCATTTCGCAAATCGAAAGACAGTTATTACTCAAGTAGGTATACGTTTAACGGTTAGGCTATATCATATTTTATATCGCGTGGTAAACACGTTTGATATTTTGACGCTCGAAATCGAATGCAATCAATTTTTCAGCGTTTTGTAACCACCGTAATCTCTAATAACATATATTATATTGAAACATACATAGGTAGGTATATAATATTATACTCGTGTTACTCATTATACCTACAACATATCGGGTTAACAAGCGGCGGGCGCGTGGTCTATAATGTTAACGTTCGAGGCGTATAGGTATTCTATAATAGGTACCTACCTAAATTATTATAAATACAGCAGACAATAATACAAATTGTTGCATACATTTTTGCATGTAAAAAAACCACAAGTTTATTATTTGGCATAGGCGTACGCGCATATTATAAGCCAATAACGAATTCGGGAATGTGTAGACGTACATTCGCGTGCATTATAATATATTGAAAAAAAAAATGTATAATAATAATAAGTATAAAATACGCTCGACCATGCCCACTTGTCTGTTCGCGTTACCATAATGATGTGCAACGCGTGCAACGGAGGGTATTCGTTTACAATGATCGTAATATACTGCAGGCCTATCCCGTACGGGAAACCGGATTTGGAGGAAAAACTAAAATTGGAAGAAAAAAATCCGAAATAATAATGCGGACGTTTCGGTGGACCAAATACACGCAGGTACGCCGCACGGTATGTTATAAAGGAGACAAACGTGCATAATACAATATAATATAATGTCATGTGCGTGTGTGTGTGTATATATATATATACAATACACGCCCGCGTTGCACTTATCTGCAGTAGGAGATCGGATCGCTGCGAATCCGCCGCAAAGACAATGCGAATTCAACCGCCGCTGCGGCGGGTCCTCTAAAATATTATCCGGTAGCGGTGAAACTCTGTCCGATGAAAGGCACGTCGCCGCCGGTGACATAGATTTCGGATTCGAAAGCCGAGTGCGGCCGTATAGTATTCGAGTCGTATAACGATATTATAACGATTATAATAATATATCGTCTCGTGCGCTGTGCTCGTTGTCGATCAAACACACACACACACACACACATCGCACAGTAATATAAAAACCGTCGGCTACGATTGCGTCCAAGTACATAATTCGTACGAACACGGGTACCCATATAATATATTATTGATTACGCCATAACGGTCGTATGAGTGTATCGATCGATAGTAAATCGCACCAAATTCGTTAGGAAAACAGCGTAAACTGCAGCGGAGGTTTACTAGTTTTCGTATTGGCGAAATTCGGGCAGAATTCGTCTTCTGATTCCAGTCCGAGAATATCAGTCGTAGAGTGAACACTTTGGTGGGTCATCGTATCATTCTCTGTACGACAAAACATTTTATGATGTTTTCGTTCAAAATTGTTACTTTTTGAATAATTCATTTTGTATTATTTTTCTACAGGAAATTAATAAAATATTGTATTGCTACATGTTTACAGTGAACACTCTCTGACTTATGAGTACGAAAATGTTTATTATAATCAATATGGTAAAAATGTTGTTCAACAGGATATCAGAAAGTTTTTAGACAAAAGAGAATAAAAAAAATTACAATTTATATACTATTATATAATTTAAATGCATTAGTTTTATTAATTTATTAATATTATACATACATATATTATTATTTGCATACATTTTGTACTCTAACAATTAGTTTTTAAGTTAAAAAATATTATTTTTTTTTTACGTAATTTCTATATAAATTTGTTTTTTCAAAATAACCTACAAGTTCATTATAATAGAGATTCCACTGTATATTATCGGTATCTTATACACAGTATTTCTTAAATTTGAAAACGATTTTCAGACAAAGTTTTTAAAAAAAATGTACATAATATCATACTATCATCATTAAATGGTAGGTATCTAAAGTGTATAAAGAATTAACGCTGACAGCCAATGAGGGTCATTCTTAATACTTGTGGGCTCTAAAATAGTAAAATAACGCTTTAACTGACAATATATAAAAACTAATTAAATTAAAATTAATTACATTTTTGTCCAGGTATAATTATTTAACTTTTTCTATTGGGCATTTGTCGATATGAATTATAGTAAACTTTAGCATTTTAAAATATAAAAATAATATCATATTAGGTGGATTATTGATGTGGACTGCACTTGTTGAATAATCCTATAGGTTAGGATATCAAATATCAAAATAAAATTATTATCTTTAAATTTGATAATAGGTCGTCAGTTACCCGCAATAATAAAAAAATTGAGTAAAATTAAAATAATGTGCTTATACTATTCATTTGTAAAACGGAGATAACACATGAAGGTATAACGTATTTTTATAAAAACTCTAACCATACGAGATAACCGAAATTATGTTTAAATACCTAATAATTCAATGGTGTAACATTTAAAAAATTATTATGTAAAAGTTAAATAATCATAATTTGTTAAATATATATATTTATAAGCAATTATCTAAAACACGTTGAAAAAAAAAAAGTTGAAATTTTAGTAGGTCTTCGTGTTTAGTTGGCAATTTCACTAATTTGTCATAGTATATATTATTATGCATTAATAACTTTATATATAATTTGTATGTATTTATTTTCGTTAATTCGTTAAAATATAAATTTTCAGTCGATTTTAAGGATATTCAATTATTAATGTGATTGTCAACGTGTTAATTTCGCCACTATGATATGTAAAAAAAGTATATGTACACAAAGGAAATGGTTAAATCAGCAAGTTACATTGGCCTTCGACGCAATAATAATATGATTTAAAAATATGTCCTATAAAACCTATAATGACTGATGGTCACATAATAAGCGGATACCGCTTATTATTTTAAAAATTTTAATAACTGTCTTGTTAATAATTCATATTGCAAATGGGATATTTGTGGTTTTAGACGGTTTAATAGTATATCCTACAATTTTAAATAAATAGGTGTGACAGTATAAATAATAATATGTAACTATATTTTAAATAATAAATTATACATTGTTGTTTGTGTATAAATAAAAAAAAAATTATAGTGTAACTTGAAATTCTTACATATTAAGTGTTCTCGCCTTCTTTACTTACATCTTTTTTGTTTGCCTTCTTGCCATCATAAAGTTACGATTATTATTATTATATTTTCCATCAACAATAAATCGTGTTTAAATTATATTATTATTTACATTGTATTATAAATGCATTCAACGGCAAATATCAATAATATTCATCTAAATATATTAATGATAAATACTATTAAAATAGTGATAATTGATATTGCTACCTATACATTATTATTGGTGTTTATTAAGCCAAATGACAATTTTTAACATGTCATAGGTACCCGATATATAAAATATATTTGGTTATGTAATTGAACAATATTTTATATTAAAGATATTAATTATATTATATATTATGTATTATATTCAAAGCAAATTTTATGGTAATTTAAATATGAACATTGAACATTTAGCGTATAAATTGTAGATTTTCTGTGTGAAACTACATTTTTTTTCTAATAATTAATCATTGATTTTATTTTAAGCTATAGGTATGTTTGGTTTTTGTATCTTTTGGAAATAATCCTGTGTAATATTTTAGGATATTATTTGAGTAATTATAAGAACTTGCTTATTAATATCAATATATTATAAACTGTTAAATTCAATATTAATTGCAGTTGATGGATACATATGATAATCATATAAAATATTAACTATACCTAAATTTTCACAACATCGAATTTAGTTGTTATTATTAAGCGGTTATATTGATATTAATGAGTTTCGGTAGATAATCAATAATGTGGGCTGGTCAAAACATAAAAAAAACCAGTCTGATGTTAAACCTATAAATTCTTGACGACCTTAAATAACACTTAATAGACTGGTTACAAATAAATTATTTTTATGAATTAATTATACTTGATAAATACATATTCTATTATTTATATTATAGTTAGCTGTACAATATAAGGGAAGTACTAAAATTATAAAATTTAAACCAATATGCATAGTTTTTTTTTTTTATAATAATGTAATCATGTAATAATCATAAAATAGTAATATTATACAATAACATACATAACTATAATTTTAATGTGTTTTGAGTTTTGTAGTTATTTTCGTTAATATATTAAATAATATTGTATAAAATTTTAGCATGAGGTAGGTACACAAACAAGTTATATACAAATCAATATTCGTAAGCAAATTTACTAATAATACTTTCAATCATGCAAAATTACAAATAAAAGTTACTGGATCTGGACGAACAATAATAATAATGATTGTCGACATGCTATTCTCCTATAATAACAAGAATTGACATAATTATAATGTATAGATAGTAATTTATTTTTATATTAGTAATACTATAGTTTTGGTCAAAAACATGTATTGCACTTATTATATTTAATATAATATAATAATAGGTTAGACTGAAAAGAGTTATTATATTTTAAAAAGTATATCATGTTTCATAGAAAATAATAATATAAATATTTGGGCAAAAAATTCAAGTCTGCAAATATTGATTTTTAAATTACCATAAAAGATCAAGACTGATCTCGCATAAAAAATTCATTTTTTTCATAATTTTTTTTCTCAAATATTATAAAAATTACCGTGAAATTTTTAGTTTATATCCTCAGAATGACTAATAGATCTACTTTGCAACTAAGAAAACTTTCAAAATTGCAGATTGAAGTTATACTGCTCCAAAAAATGATAATAGACAAAAATATGACATCATTATAAAACTCATACAGCTATTCGCTAAGTTCAGAAACCAAAATAACGTTTATGTATTCCTTGTTCGGTTAAAATAATAATCGTAATAATATAATTTAATAATTCATTATTTTTAACCATTATAGTAAAACCATTTTCATCATCGTCTTTAATAATATGTTATGGGTATCATTATAATTCTACAAGAAATTGTTTATAATTTAATTGAACCTTTATAATAGCTCACACGCAAACTATAATAATATAGATAACCTACTATTTACTACTAGCTATTATACTTTATACATTTTATAATTGTTTATTATTATTAATATTTTTAAATGAAAAAGGTATCTATATATATATATATATGCATTTTTAATTTTTGTGTCATCGCCGTAATTGAAATAGAATATTGTAATTTATTCATTTTATTTTTTCATTTAAGTAACACTAGATTATTTTTTACAATACTATAAGAATTAATATAATTAACAATGTTATTCTTATAAAAACTACTTTTCCATATAAATATAATATATTTATTCGATTGGAAATTTACCTGTAAACATAGAGTTTAACCAATTTAAATTATAAATGTTTAATCAACACGATAAAGTAGGACATTTATATTTATAAAGCAATTAAGGTGATCAAACACCATTGAGCAATATTCATTCATAGCTGATGATAATATCTAAGATTATACAGTAGCAAAAGGTTACAGCGAAAGCGTAGTCAACGTAATTTGCTTGCATTGCGCCGCAGTATGAAAAATTGAAGCCAACAGCCAAGTCTATACGCGGAGTTTTGCAAACAGTCGAATGATTTAACTTGAATCAATCAAAGTCGGCGGGATAACGAGAGAACGCAAAGAAATCCTTGATTCGAATAACACAATACAAAGATAAACATTTAATGTATGTACATAAAATCCACCGATAGGTACTCGGGTCTAAGAAAAGTCATAAGACATAACTCATAACCGCGTATACGTTTCTCGACAATGGGTGAGTTATAGGCCTACCACATGGCACCATTGCAGGACAAACAAAATATAATATAATGCCACGCAGAAAGTCGAAACGCAATGCAATCACTCTAATAAAACAGAAAAGTCCAGTGAAGTCACATTGCAATGAAATAAAACAGCGAGCTATAGTGTTGGGTTTTGTAATTTATGCCTTTCCGTGCCTCGGACTGACCACATCGTAAAGTAAAGCGCAATAAATAAATGAAAACTATTTTGTTTTTCATTATATTGGTAGGCAGCTGTTATGAGCATGTGTATAGTAATGCCTTATACTTCAGTCATCCGACCGGTAAACCGGACAATCTAAAACCAAACCACATCGTCCATCAGCTCGGTCGGATTGATCAGTGGATCGTGTTGATGATGTCGGTGGGGGGGAGGGGTGACACGCACAACAATACCAGAGACGACGAGTTATTGTCCGACAGCCCGACGACGTTGACCGATCAGCGGCGGTGGTCAAACAGTAGCCCTTTTAAATAATTTTCGCTTTAATATATATTTTATCCGTCCGCCAAATCCCGATCGTCAAAGCCATCATAATAATAATATATACATTGCGTTGATGTTATGTTTTGTTTTGTTCGACACGACGCTGCCAAACCCGTAAATCGTGTCCGCGGCGCAATCCATAACAATGGGGGTTTTCGCATTTAAGGTTCGCGTCGGCGGCGGTATAAAAACATTCCGTCGGCGGCCGGTGGGCAATAAAAACCTCCAGAGCTGCTCCGCACCACCGACCGTACGCGCACATGGCCGGCGAAACATCACTATAAATCTGTACTAAAAAAACGAAAATAATCCGCTGCGGTGCGGCGTGAACGGTAATTGACCGGCGTGCTGCGGACGGATCGACGACGCGCGATCCTACACGAACGCGCGTTGCGGGGATGACGACGGCGGTGGCGGCGGCGGCGGCGGGACGAGACCGGTCCGAATCTCCATATACGAAACGCTCGGCACGCTGCTGCGCGCGTAACGCTATAATATGGTCGCGGCGAGAGGGTAAACGGAGAGAAAAACGAAAGGGAAAAAAACCGTGCCCGGGCGGCGGCGATGGCGGCAGCGGTCCCGAATAACAACTATAACGTGGTTAATAATATAATACGAGAAAAATAAACCAAACGATATAAAAAGAAATGAAAAAAAAAAATAAAAGAGTAATAGTACGACAATATTATTATAACCCACCTACACATTATATTAGACGTACATACACGTATAGTATGGTACCTATAGCACGCGTAAACCGCTTCCAAGACCGGTGCAGGATTCTTTGAAGACCGGGTTCTTACGCGAAATGACTGAGGGAAAAAAAAGTGAACGGAGCACTGCAAGTATAAGTATATACGCGGCGCGCGATGTTATATTATCGTATATTATAAGGAACCGGAGATGTGTCCTTTGTGATCCGAAACCGCCACCGGTTACACGGTACTTGTTTAAAAAAAAAAAACAAAGTTTTTTTTCTCTTCTCCCGACTTCTTAATATATACGCGTACGCGTCGTCTCGCACTGTGTACACAATAATATTATATATACGCGCACGCCCCTACCCCCCGCCCGCCCGCCACAACGACCGTCCGGCTATCATCTACCCCGTTGGCCGGTCTATACGCATTACGCCGAGCCGACAGATTTATTTCGTACGAGTATATTTCCTCTGCTGCAGCGCACACACACACACACACACACTAACTGTCCTCGTCGGGCTACAGCTTCTCATACATATTATTATGTGGCTGCTGCAACAGTATGCGTATACAGCATATAGTAATATAATATGCTGTATACGGTGGCGGCCGACCGGGCCGGTGGTAAATTTTATCGTCGGACAGGTCGTCGGCTACCGGTCTTCGGGGCTGAGGCAGCAGCTGTGATCTGTGCGCGCGTACGTCGGCGCAATAATAATTCACTGTCGTCTCTCGGTCGGTCGCCACACTGCCATCGTCGTCGTCGTCGTCGTCGTCGCTGCCGCCGCCGCCGCGGTTTGCCTCTATCGGATGCGCACGACCGCCGGCTATATTATATAGTGCGATAACGCGTAAGATGTACTTCGTCCGAGAGAGAGAGAGAGAGTCCACGGCCCGTCGCTACTGCTGCTGATGCTGCACACGTCTTAATAATCGTCAACTAAAACTCAGCCGTTGCGCGACGTTGCGGCTATACGAAGAATATGAAGATAATATTGCTGTCGCAGTAGATCTCATTTTTGGCATACCTACCACCCGGCCGCGTAGGTGGATGAAGAAATTCAAATATTACTCGACTATTTGAACACATATTTGATAAAGGTGAAAATATATTACAAATGTTAGTCGTGAAAAGCAAATTTATAACGCATTTTTGTTTTATTCGACTGAATTTAATTGTTTTGATTTCCTGTCGTTATATATAGCAAGCCCGTCAATTCAAACAACAATCAAAGGAAAATAATTTACTCTCTATTTGTTGTAATAAACGTTCTCACTCAAGGTGACATAGATGAGAATTTATTCTGATGTGTACTAAACGTTGTTATAATACATAGTCATTATTTATTTATAATTAAGACAGTATTTATGGATCAAACAATGAAAAAGCTTTATAATATAATATACTATGTTCTTTAGGATGACAAGTAAGCTGCAGAATGATTTGTCTTCAGCGATGTTAATAATTCTTCTTTTATGAATTCCCAAAATTCCAGTTAACTTGGAAACATAACAAAAACGAATGTTCATAACGTTAATATTTAAAACTTAGAACAAGAAATTTAACAGTCGTGATGTAAGTGAAAACGTTCTCATTAATAACTCAAGTTCAACACTTTTTAAATTCTGAAATTAATTATTATTTAAACGTCAAAACTTAGTTTAAAGTTACAAAAATATTATGTACATAAAACAGTTTGAAAACTTCGAATTTAAGAAAAATAGTAAAAGCTCGAGTTAACATTAAACTACTCTTAGTATTTCTAGTTGTTCAAATTAATTCTTAACTTTCACATTAACGGTTTATATATTTTGGAACCAATTTAATATTTTATCAGCGCGTGTTGTGTTTTTTTAATATGTATACATAAAAGTAAAGTAAATAATAATAATAACATAGGTACAAGCATTGTTCTTTTTAATTAAAATAAAAAATAACGATTATCATCGTAACATGGTCGACATGACGGATATTGTTGAACCATCTGGCACTCGGTTGTTCAAAATTATTATTACTCGATTAAATCCTTCACTGCTGACCCGAAATTAAAATATTTAAAAACCAAATATTTATCGAATCATCTGGAACATGCTTACAACACCGATAAATAATAAGAACATGTTAATAAACACATAGAGAAAATCGGGTAGTATATAGTATAAGCGTAGGCATACGGTGTAGAATACACCTATAATATTATAAGTTTTATGACCATAGCGGTATTATTATATAAAACCCCAAGACAGTTTCGTTCCATGTATATTATATAATATATGTAATATTTTAACAAGATATATCTGTGTAGGTGCACTATATTATTATGTGATGTGTGTGTATAATTCCATCTTGAAGGCGTGTATAAAATGATCGGTGCTGGTTACCACCAAGCAACCGTGATAAACTAAATGAGAGTGCTGTGAGTAGACATATAGGTACCGAATCGACCGAGTCAACAAGATAGACTTATCATAGCGATTGACGAAATATATTTTTTTAGATTTGATCAAATTGTGTACCTATGTAAATTATTAAAAACTACAATTATGAGTATATCTAATTTTATGATAAATTTGTTGTTATAAATACGATTTCTTTTGCCCGTTTTTGGTTGTAATATTTTAGTATTTAAGTGTATTCAATAAACCATAATGAATCTTAAAAAATTAAACCATGTATGAGTAAGTATATTACGCTTTTAAATTATTGTTGCATCGACAAAACTCAAAGTTAACTAACATAAGGCAAGTCACCAATAAACTAACAACCTGCAGCGTAAATTATTTAACTGCAACTTATTTACCATTGATTTTTTTTTTCAATAATAATATACTTACTTATCCATTGTACATATGCATACGCACACCGCACATTTCTGTGTATTAAATAATGTATGCTATACGGACTCAAAGACAGTCATCATCTACAGAGATTTATTTCCACCGGTTGCAGACATTTGAAAAACAAGTGTGAAAATACACACTTTTTGCTCTGTCATACAACTTCACCTGCTTATATATTTTTATATTATATATGAGAACGTCTACACAACTATTGGAAAACTGGTCTTATACGTGAAACACACTCGTGGTGGCGGCGACGACGTGTCAGTCTCGACGCATGTTGATCGATGTACGTAATTATTATACACGTGAAGATGGTCTTCACGTCCTGCAGGAAGCTATTTAAATTGCATTTGCATTTTATAATAACACCCGAGTTATTGTTATTAAACATTGCAAAATTCTAAGATACTTAAATAATTATCAAGACTGTATTAAATATTTATAAAGTTTTAAAAATATGTCAACAGTTGTCAACGCCTGCACTGAACCACTATAGCTACTGGTGAGCATTTTCTTTGAATTAGTGTCTGATTTCGTCGAATTTTTTTAATTAAATTTTGCCAGGAATTTGAAATATATCCAATATGCTCGTATACTATGGTAGTACACTGTACACAAATACAGACGGGTCATGAGTTTGAGATTGTTTTGTATAATAAATATTATCTATGTTATGTCGTTATTATTTCACTAAGTTTTAAACTTACTAACCTATATACTATCTTTATTGATAGAAAATATGTTTTTACCTTCAGTTACAAAAAAAAAAAAAAACTATTAAATATATTAAGTATTAACTATTAAGTCAAACTTAAAAATATACTTATGTATTTCACCATAACTTATTATAGTAACTTACATATATTTAAAAAAATATAAAATAAACAAAAATATAGCATGTATTTTGAATTAGTCATAAAATAAAATGATTAATGATATAGTTTTGTGTTTTTCTTTAGGTAAAAAAAAACCAATACGTTACATATATATAAATATAGGTATGTCATGTGGATTATGACTAGTTAAATAAAATAAAAGCATACAATAATCAAAATTAATGGATTTCGATAAATAGATACGGGTCATAAAATATACAGTTTTGTATAAGTTGTAAATATTATTGTAACATAATATGAGTAAAAAATTCATTTTCATTCCAATAGATTTACATTTTGTTTAAAATAATATTAAAAGCTTACTTATCGGGTCCGCTTTCTAACTCATTTGCCAGCTGTTCAAAAAACTGCAGATAATCGCAACGTATTTTAATGAAACAAAAACATTAACCGAAATCCATTAAAATGTTTTGTTGTTGTTGTTGTTGTTGTTGTTGTTGTTGCAAGTGGTTTAGTATACGTACGCCGTTATAAAATGGAAAATAGTTAGCTCATATCCAATAGGAAGTCACTTCAGAATAATGGTGAATTATTTACTTCGATAAATAGTTCGAAGCAGAACAGTTGGGTTATCTAAAATCTTTTCAATTATGTATAACAATAATATTGTTTTATTGCAGCGTTTTAGCGCGGAACTACTTCCTATATTATATGTACTAATATATAGCAAATGTATACAAGTACAATCCATCTAACCGACGCGTTTCGGCGTTACAAAATGTAGACAATAGACAGTACTAACACAACATTATATTAACCATGAGCAAATAACTCTAGAACTTGGTAAAACGAGTACAGCTATGTGGATTTAGCGAGCTAGATAGATGGATTCGGTGAGGTCTTGTGATAATTTCGATGGGCTTTTCGACTTCCTAGTAGATATTCCGAGTACATTAACAGTTAGTTTATACAGGCAAATTCAATCAGATATACAGTATGTGTACAATATACTTTATTACTATACAAACAGCTTGAATACGATACTATATAGTTGGCGGGGGCGCTAACTGAACAATAAACTATTTCGTACTTAAGGAAATAACTGCAGTGTGCAAATTTACGCGATTTTAAACGCACCAGTTATATTATAATAGTGACTTGCTATTATATTATACACTCAAAAAAGTTATTTTTAATTTCGGGTTCACCGGCGGCTGCCACACGTTTACACGCACCCGCCGTAACGAAGACTTTATACATTTTTATTATTTACTGTTGGACGATTATTATGCGATAGCGAGGGGTCGTCTTCTAATTATTAAAGCGGTTATAATATAATTTACACGTAGTCAAGTAGCTGCTGGCATCATGACCGGGTTGCGTGTTCCGTCGCCACTGCCGTCAATTATTAGACACGTACTACACCTCGTCTTAGCCCTTTCTCTGTCTCTCTCACTGTGTCTCTCTTTTTTATCTCTCACTCTCTCTCTCTCTCTCTCTCTCTCTTTTTCTCTCATGTCTCCGTATCGCCGCGTACCTCTTCAGCCCTCACGGCAGCACGACATGCTCTCTGTCATTATGAAAATTACCACATCACTTAACGTTATTATACTGCGCCGCCGTCTCCTTAAACCCACAGGCCATAAGACGATAATTATATACTTATATTTACTTATATACAATATACATATATAATATATATGTATATGTACGTGGAAGTATACGTTTATAAAATACACACACACACACACACACACACGATGTGCGTAATAACATGTTACATATAGTGTATAATATATGTACATTATGTTATAATATGTATACATGGGAGGCGGCCAACGACGACGAAATAACAATAATTAGTTACGACGACAAGGAATGCGCCGCCACCGCCCGTCTTGGCGGGTACCTATTATAATAGTCGTCCACAGTCTATGTATTATTATATACCTGTGTAATATACATGATATATTTCCACGAGCAATCCGACATGCGATTGACAGGTCGGTCGCGTGCGTGTCCGGAAACCTATCCTCAAAGCGCGTACTATAGGAATATTATTATTATTATTATTATTTTTGTCATCATTGTTGTCGTCGTCATTTGCATACGAATTATTGCACACTACAATTAACAGAAATCTCATTTTTTTTTTTACGATAATAACCGATAATAGCCGGTAGTTAATTTTATTATAATTATTAAATACATATACGATGTAATATATATTTAAAATAAAATAAATGCGACCAGTCTACAAGACTCGATTCCTCGGGGTATGATAATGTATAACGTATATAGGTACATTTATTATGTACAATATTTTATACCGTAATATTAGGTAAACTTGTGTGCGAGCATCGCAACCGAAAAAAACTTATTATACATTAATAAATTATAATTTATAATATATTATAAGAATGATATTATAATAAGCAAAAATATCAAACGAAAACATGACATGAAAGTATAAGACTACAATTAAAGTATTATACATTTACACCATAGTTAGAAGTCGTGCATAGGTAATTGGATAAAGAAGGGAGTGGAATATTTAGTTCAATGAGTTGGGATATTAAAGTTAATTTGTGCCAATAAAGAGCCAGGTCAATCAGTCGTGACAGACAACAGGATGTCGGAGAGAAAATAAAAGTTTGCAGCCCGTCCTAAATTTGCCAAGTGCCCAAGTTACTAATATTCGGTAATTTTTAATATTTATTTGCATTATATGACTGTTCAGTATATGATATAGATATTTTTATAAAACCAACATAATCATAATAACAACACTACAAAAAATATTATTATTAATATTATTACTTATCGTAATACTGAAAACTATATTATAGTATAGACATAAATAGTAAGTTGTACACTGCAAAGTGTAGTGACATATTATAATAATTAATATTTTATATAACTTACTTACATAAATATGTTTGATATAAATAAACGAAATAATGATAGTGTTAGTCCCGTATATAGTTATCAATTATCTAATAAACTTAACGTTAGGTAAACATTGATACAAGACATAGAAAATGTATTCTATTTACTTTCAATCGTTTAACTTTTTAAGTGGGTTAAATCCCTCCTAATTATGGTTTCAATCAAAATGAAAGAAAATCGTGTAAATAGTAATTATAATATATTTTATATTCTATATAATAATTATAATCACATAATATGCGTATGATAATATGGAGTAGCTATTCGTCCTAATTTCATAGTTAATAATATTAAATACAATAGTCATGGATAACATATACCTGGCCAAATATAAACTCTTACACGAATAATCATTGCACCTTAAAATAAAAATAGTATTATTTCATACACTGACCTTAATATGTAGACTGCACTGGACTGGTTTTAAATAAAAAAAAAAAGTGAATATAACTATTTTATTGGAATTATTTATTGTTTTGTTATAAGTTCATAGTGATTTTTGTTTGTATAAATAAAATTATTTTTAAATATTATATAATAATGTATTTTTAACTCATAATTTATTACAAAAGTTATATTATTTTTAAAGAACTTGACTGTTTTATAATAATAATTATTATTTTTTCAAACTGTGTTTTCTTTAATAAAAGCTTGTTTAAAAATGCATACTATGTCTATTTAGAAGATTACCTAGTTGTATAATAGGAGTTTACCATTCTTTATATCTAGGCACCTATATAATATATTGTACATGATATAAAGTGTTAGGTTTGTGAGTATACCTACTATTTACCATACTTATAGTTATACAACTTAAACATGGTAGTGGGTAAGCACAGTTCCTATTAAAGAAAAACATTTATCAATCCACTAATTGCTAAATTTGAAATCAAAGTTATATCTTTTTTGTATATTACTGTAGTAACTAATAAAATAACTAATATTTGTTTATGTGTTTTAGAAGTTTTATTCTATATTATTATTATCAGTGGCAAACTGGCAAGGATACGGAAACAACATCCTTAATTCCACGTAATAATTTTAGTAACTAGTAGTATGCTCTTAAATCACACTTGATTACAATGAATATCCTACCATGTATATGCAAGTATTATTTATCTTTCATTTAATCTAGTCACTCCTGGTTTTCAGCACACGATTTAGGTATCATTTTAATATATTTTTTTAATTATACCGATATTCGTATCATATCATATCGACCCTATTAGTCATGACTTATTAATTTAAAGTTGTGTCAGAGTTTTCCTATCAAGATTTTAAATAACGTTTGATTATTTTTTGTTTACATTTGCAGGCCGCCAAAAATAATCAGTTCACCAGCACTGTTGATTGACGCAGACTGTTGATTTAGGCAGACGTATAGTCTGATATAAACTAAACAAACTCATATTATAAGGTCGCAACAATCACAAGAAAATATCATCGTTAATCTGTTTTCATGCTCGCTGGACTACGGTGATGTCGAGTTTCTGCGACCGGACGCAGCCACGGGAAACATTGCCTGGACTCCTGGTCGTTGATAATAACTACGACGATCAATTATTATACACAACAAGATTTAGGCTTCCTTTTGGTTCCTTCACTCGATTTCCGACCAAATATCGATTTTATTGCATGTAATGCATTCCGTGTAATCGGTTTCATTAGGCGTCATTGCTAAAACTTCAACTCTTAAAAATATCTTCTTTCGTTATATAACGCATTAATTAGTCTTTGCAGGTGGTGCCTCTATTTCAGATCTAGTTCCGGGTCTTATCAGCTGGCTGCTCACTTGGCCGCAGGCAAACAATAATAACAATAGTCGACGGTCACGTACCCTTTCGGTTATGAGGTTAGCTTGAAGACAGTATCAGCTGCAGTCATCCACAGCTATCATCACTATAACAGTTCGTGAAGCACCACAAATACAAACGGCAGCATCAGCAGATCTTCCTCCATTATATTATGATGACACTGCTACCAGCAGTATGTCCAAGGATAGGCTCTGACTTGTAGGCTTGGTACGTAAACCCGTTGGTATAATTTTAACCTAACCTAACCTAACCTCAGATGTAGGTGTAAAACTCCACAAAAAGGTCAGTAGGACAGCCCTAAGTGTAAAAACTAGAATTTATTACCAATAATAATAAAATAAAAAATGTATCAACTAATACTATTGTTATTTGTTATACGTAATACTGTTATTGTTAAGATGAAGACTTGTAATATTTAGGCGATCAGACGTCTGTAATAAAAAGTATGCTTATTTCATTTTACGTGATACGTTATCGAGTGGGTACATAAGAATTAATATTCAATGTTGACAACTGACAAGATAATACAGTATAATATAGTGGTTGGAACAGTAGGGCGTTGGGTAACAATATATAACATGCAATCGTTGTTAAACAAAGAATATTAATTTCACAGACGTGTAGGTACTACAACAGTAACGATGATAATACACTATTTTATCGACGATGGCCAGGAAAACCGGGTTGAGGATATGCGATTATTAGCTACCTATAGTGTATTATGTTGTATTGTCCGCGAAAGTTAAGCGAAACGCAAACGAGGTATATTATAATACGTATTGTATCGGTGAGTAATTTATTCGATATTCGACCTGAGAACGGCACTCGCTCGCTATCTGACGGCACACCCCGTGGCTTTTACGATAATATGCGGTGCGAAAATGACATTAATATGATAATGTTGTGCAGTGCGGTATAGTTCGTACAAGTCGTATTCACACGATCGATCGACGGCATAATAAAAAAAAAAATAAATAAAAATACACGCAAACACAACGCGTTTATATTATAATATACCGTATCGAACAATATAATGATTTATTACCTGCTTACGTGCTGTCGACATGTCGGCATGTTAAAATGAAAATATCAAGAAACGCGGTTACCACAAGAGCCCCCGACCACTCGATTTTCAAAGTATGTATTATATTAATAATATGTACGATAATATTATAATTTATAATAATATATGAATATAATATGATACGTGAAAGAGACGCGTTATCGGCACCGCGTCTGTATATTAAACATTAAACGTTTAGTTACGTTATCATAGATAAGAGCGACGACGATAGCCGAATGATATCCGAGTGACAATATAGAAAATACCATCACCGTGGACCGTGTGCACAGCCTTCTTTTCCCCTTTGCCAATAAACAACAGTGGCGTGTCAGGTGTTGTAGGGATATAGTAAGTTACTATTCACAGTTGTTTTTTTTCCATATAATGACAATTTACGTTTTTAGGTAGGTAATAATTGTAGGTTGAATTGTTTTTTTTTCTAAATATCTATCTGATGTAAATGTTTTTACCATTTATGCAAGCGTTATGTTTATCGAGTAAAGTAGGTAGACAATATCTATGGCACACAGGCACACTATAATATTATGTGTTATACCTAGGTGTAGGTATCAAACGAAGTGTTATCGGGAAAAACATTTTCACAGTCGTTACTGGGTCACGTTCAATAAAACCGTACACGTATAAGTCGCAATAAGATCTCAGATAATGCACTTACCTACTATATTAATATATTTGCTATATTATTATATATTTTATTTGACCAAGTTTCATGTATAATTACCGCACGCGACATTTTAGGTACTTCATATACATATGTCATGTTGGTAACTATAATATATAGTATATGAGGTATATAATGAAGATATAGGTACCTACTTATAACTTATGTATAATTATTGTTTGCGACCGTATGTTAACGATTTCCTCACGAGTGACTACCGTGTGATCGAGTGATTTTTTTATATAATAAACCTATATATACACATATAATATCATGTATATATTATTATGCTGATGGGAAGTGATCGGAAATCACATTAGTAGCCTGAGTTAAAACTTTTTGGCACAATATTTTACTAATATTCGTCTTATTATTGGGTCATATATTGCCACCGTGGATCGCTTTCATCTAAACGTATAAATTTACGTCAAAAACGTGCACTTTATTCATATTATAATAATATTATAAAACGCGTGTCATTATACTCGCGATCGTCACTGTTGCCACAGCTGCTACAGCAGTATCGTATTATACACATTAAGCAGTCGGGGTATTTCACGAGCTCTTCACATAATTGGAAATTCCGTGATACACAAACACACAATAATAATATATTATTATTTGTACATCAAAAGCGTAAATATTATAATATAGCAACTCCTATCTATGCGGTGCTATCCTATAGCGAATAAAAAAGTCAAGAAAATATGATTGCGGAATTTCGATCGTCGTGCCTGGAAACTGCATGTCTGCATACTAATAATAAGTTATTACCTATACTAACTGATCCTGCACGGCGCTGTGCATATGACACAATTAAACGACCGTGGAACTGACGGTTGTAAAAACCTAAATATATACAAACAAGAAACAAATAAAAATGTTTATTTTTCGTGAGCCAACAATTCCCTCTGTGAGTCCCTCTTTAAAATACAACATTTAAGACACGGCATCGATGAGGCACTCATATCGGCACTCATCCTTGGGCATAGAACTAACCGTGTATCAAACGTCAGAACCACGAGCCCAGCAATAGACTCAGTCCCGCGGATCGTAGACGCACACACACACACACACATTCCCTTGTATTGATAAAATAGACTATACGCACGTTGCACTCGGTGCAGCGGTGCCATTATATTATAATAATATGATCACAATAATAATTTAATATCGCCGTTTACATTACAATGTATAGGTACATTATAGTACGGTCCGCCGTGTACTACGTCTGTGCTGCATAACAATAATAATAATATACGTAATGTTATGATACCGCTGCAGTGTACGCGGGGCTCGCGCGTCGGGAGATAAACACAATGGGATCGTAAATATGAGCACCGTCCGTGCTCCCCCTCCCCCACCCACCCCCCTCCCCGCAGTTACAGATAGATCGCCGCGGATAGATAAAAAATATCGTTAGCCATAAACATATTATTATTGTCGCATCGCCATCGCGGGAGACGCGGCCGTGAAAGTTTTGCGCGAGACTCGGCAAACGCAGTGCAACGCATTAAACGTATGACAAATGACGTCGACGCAGCCGCCGCACAAAGGTCGTGACGATTTAATCCCCTCGCGGTTGTTCGTATATAATATAATATATTATTGTAATGCACCACCGTTTATGTATACATTGCAGTATATGTATATATGTTTATGACGTGAGTGTGTGTGTTTTTATATATATATGACATATAAGTGTGTGCGCGTCTGCAGGTAAATTATTGTATGTAATATATATATGTTATGCGACGACGTGCGGACGCAGCGCAACGATAATATGCAATACGAAAAACGGTAGATACTGCGATGTACGACACACGATATATGCGATATTTATACAGAATGATACGCCGAGCATAATATTATTGTGTCTTCGATAATTCAGTTAATCAAAATCGGATTTGTGTAATTTTTAAATATATGCATCATATTATACCTACTTGAGGATCATATATTTTCAGACACTTTTCAATGAATTTTCCTATACGAAGTCGAGCAAGCCTAGTTTTTAAATTTACATAACAATCTTACCCTCGTAAAATTAGGTAAAATAAAAAAAAACATATGGAGATGGTGAGCAACAGGCCTGGCTAGACTTAATTTGTAGTAAAAATTAACTTTTTTTTTGCCTATAAAAGACATCTTTCTTGTGAAAATATAAGTCAAGTTTGCAGAAAATCTTTTTCCGCCAAATTAAAGTTACATAAAGTAGCCAGAAATATGTTTTTCCGTTTATTTCTAGGCAAAAATCTTAATTTTAAAAATAAAAAATAAATTTACAAGTATAATTTACGCCATGCCACTGAACATGAAAGCTTAGTTTTGAAATTGGTACAACAAACCCTTCCCAGTAAAATGATGAAAAATTACTTGAAAACAACCTGAAACAGATGTCAAAAGTCTCCATCAATAGTAAGAATTAACTTTTTTTAAATATAAATAATGCCATAACCGTGTTTTGAAATTCACAAGATCCTCTTTCCTTCTTAAAATTAAAATCACTTGAAGTGGCCTAAAATAAGTATTTCCAACCCTATCCTAGTTCCTTGTAAAAATTAACATTTTCGAAAATAAGTAAGTAACTTCGATGGTAGTTTTTGATATATTCTGCAACTTCGTCTAAGGATACCTACACTTATATAGTTTAGATTAATTGATAAATAATTCAACAATAATATTACATTTTATGATTATTAGAAAATTTTAATAATTTATGTAAACTTATGGTTATCAATATATTATTTTATAATTTATCCTATCGATATTAGTTATTTTTAAAGACTTATATTATAACATTATAATAAACACAATTTAATTTAAGAATTAGGCATACTAAAATTAACACAGATTATATATTATAAATATATATACGCTAAATAATTTTAAATCAAAGGGGGGGGTGGTCTCTTTTGACAAACTTATTTAATTTTTTAAAATATTATTTTGAAGTAGTATAAAAATCAGAATAATTAAATAAACAAATTGAGGTAATAATGCATGGTGAATCACCCTGTATATGTGTAATTTTACGTATATGCAGAATCGCATGCTTACGTTACGTTTTTTCATTATTGTGCTGCATATGAACCACGATATTGTGTACGCATTATATTATTATTATAGATATTATTACAATGTAGTCGTGTGCACGCGCGTATTGCTATAGCTATATAATATATAATATTTATACCTCTATAGACTGTCTGGTATTGTTTACTCGAAGGCCTAAGACATAGGCAATACGTTTTCCCAACATTTTCTTTAAAGTGTCAGTGAGGGCTAAGGTGAAGTTTCAAAATGATTAATACCTTTTTAGGTCAATTACGATCGCTACACAATGTATTTCATATTTCCATATTATGCTCGCTTATATAATATAATAACTCAATATTATTGTAATATCGTTTAAATATTTCAATCACGAAGCCCCGTAAATCGCCCGAAAACGAATTCTGTCTACTGCAGATGTCAGATGGATATCGGTGTCGCTGGATGGTATAACTACGGTGGCATATTCGAAAACCTCGCAATCGACGAGTTTATATGCCATGCTATAACCTGCTCACCGATTGATCGATTGCGCATGTCACACATTATTGTCACGCTCGTTTCTCATTTTAATACACCTGTCCTCTATAATATACACTTTTGTTCAGTCATGTGTTTAATATTATAATATACGTATACGATATAATATGTCTACCACTCGTTCGTAGCGAGTACTTCTCCAAAATGCATTACGTCAAATCATTGACATAGAAGTAATTTTGAAGATTTGTTCCGTTTTTGTGCTGATCAAACCGCATTAAAACTGCTTATAAAATCACCGTAGATCACGCTAGTTTGTAGACTCTATTACAGAGAGACTATATGCATATATTTTTTGCAAAAATCTCGCGAATGACTCAATACGCTGCAGTATTATATTGCTGCCAGATGTTAACATCCAAACGTTAGAATAAACAACACTATAACATACGCGATATATAAGATCGTATGTTATGAATATGATATATGTATATATATATATATACCTATATTATAAGTTACAGTAAATGGCTCGTTTTTCTTGTCTGGGATTGATATATTGTCTATATATTACTATTCAACGACTATCAATATAGGTAGTGTTGGAATATACATATATATGTGTACCATAAGTAATACCTATCTATATAATATTTAATGTAATATTATATTTCACACGCGATACTGTATATTATAATATAATAAATAATAATATATCATACATAGGTCCGAGTATATTATACGAAAATCGGAACTAGGAGGGACTGAAAAGAAAACCGTGTAGTATATATTATACTTATATATATAATATATATATATACTTTTCCGCCGACGCGTTTCTGTTATTTATATATTATACGTAACCCAGACGAACATAAATATTCCAATCGTATAATATATTATATTGTAATGATCGGAGGCAGTGTGAACGAGGATCGTCGTACCTATTATAAATATATATATATATATAATATATGTGTGTCATATATGACGGTCGTCGTTGCAAACGGTCGGTAGATAAAAACATTTCACGATTAGAATTTACGGCCTCCGGAAGATGTGGGGTTTGGATGTTTGCGCGCCCGACCACAGCTAGTCTGTTACCGGTAGTCAGCGACAGAGTTTCGAATTTGATTCCAATCATACAAGAATAATATTAAATATTATATATATATATTACATAATATAATATGTGTGTTTTATATACGGCGAGTGATAAGGAGAGGACTTCACCTACCCAGACGACACAACTTTAATACTCTGCATAATATATGTATAGGGGGGGGATCTATCATGTTTTCCCTTTTTCTGTGTTACAAGGAAACAGGAAAACACGATCACTCATCCTATATGGTCCGTATAGTATAATATATATGTATAATGCGAATGCGCCCTCGATCTTTTTACGACCATCCATGGTTATTTGATACGGGTGTATGTAATAACATATAACCACAGATATAGGTAGATAATATTATGCTTGTACATGTACGTGACTTAGGTACACTTTGGTAGATCGATCCTGCAGCAGACTACATAGAACTACAACACCAATTTTTCCGCAGCGGTACGCCTATAACACTAACACGTGTGAGTTATTCCCTTTTTTTCCCGATTTAAAAGAGCATTATATTTATATTAAGTATTTAAATAAATAATTTTAATTAAACATGATGCATATTACTATACTAGGTATATCAAATCATTATATTTTATGAGTAAACGATGTGGTAGACTCAAAACTGCAGTGAAACGTTTTCCAAAGTCAAAGCTCATACTTACACGTTACAAAATATTCGATGTGGAAATGATTTTATGTATGTGACACGAGTCGATAAGTTCGCGTAAGGTCGAACGCGTTTTTATCGAAAACGTAGATTGAATGATTATAAAAATCCTATAATTATTATTGAAACGCAGACGTCAACCGATTAACGAGTCGTGGGTACTGTTGCGCGGGTTGTCTGTAATTTGTGCGGTATAGAGTGTTCACGAGTGTAATAAAACTTAACTCGACTCTGCAGACGTCTTATATTAACTGTTCAGTACCTACTCAATCTCGATGTACCAATTGGAAATCCGATCGAGCGAACGCGAACGCCGACGGACGTGATCGCGCACGTTATCGGAACACGATTGATTGCTTGCGTGCTGTATATATACCTACCTGAAAAATAAAAATATACACATCAGCGTGTTTCGTATTTATTTATTATTATTTTTTTTTTGTATCTGCCTATATATATATATATATATATGTTTAATTTATTATGATATAAATGTATACAACGAAACATTACGGACTGGGACGTGTATATATATTATGATATGGCGTAGGTATATATTTTACGCTATATCAGACGACGTCCTGTTGGTGCTGTTCAATTTATACGATCCCGCGTATACAACATAATTAATAATGTACATTACGGATTGAGAGATCGAATGTTTTCGATACGGAGCGAGCAAACGACGGTAATTAGACTTATAAATCAGTGGTGGCCGCTCGACGTGGAAAGTGACCGGACACCTTTTTCTACGCTTCGGTTAATTATTATTATTATTATTATTATTATTTCGACGATACCGATCGGCTGTTTCGTATGCGCGCATATATTATAATATATGTATTTATATTAAATGTTCACATAATAATTTACTTACCTACGACGAGCGGTGCATTACATGTTTTATGCACTCCGTAACAGTTAAAGAGACAGCAGACCTCATCGTGACGAGTACATTATTAACATTTACATTATACCTAGTTAGTGGGTACATAATATTATAATATTATAATAATGTGGTGGCGTGCAGTCGTGGTTCCGGTTTTTTATTTCACTGACACCACTAAATTTTAGTGACGAAAACACGACGACGATTGTTCACGAGATAAGGCAAACGTGTATATGGACGATTAATAATAGGCGTAACAATATACTGCTCCGTGTAATAGTGTGTTTTTCCGTACAACGATGGTCCTTCGTGTAATATGTTAATAGTTAATACATTATAATATTAACTATATATTTGCAGCGGCAGGTTTGTTAGAATTTTTGTTAAATTTACCGTTGATCAATATTCAATGGTTTTTTTCTTTTCATTTTAAATGTCAGTATGACCTTTTTAATAACTACTAGTCTTTAAAGCAAGCACATAAATTGTTAATAAAATAATTTAGCATTCTATCGACATAGGATATATTATAATACAATAACCATGCAATCTGATATAAATGGTTAATCCACAGTTGTAACCTGTAATCGCACGACGTCAATTGGGTTATGAAATATTAAATGAAAGCATAATGTTTGTTCAAACATTTTTATTTTTTATATTTTGTTTTTAAAACTCGTGCATTATCCGATATATAGTTTAAAATTATTTTAACGAAACGTTTGCAACAATTAGAACAACAAATATTATGAATTATAATATAATTAAAACGTTTTCAAGTCGAAGAAAACAAAACGACACTGCTTTATAAACGAAACACTATAAGACATTTTATTCTTGAAATCCTCTTGTGACGTCACTTCCAGTTGTACAGCTATAATGAGCACATAATAACCATCATTATACTAATAAGTGACAATATACGAATAACAAATGGTTCATGACACGTGATCGTGATCCGATTTGTATACCATATTAATATATTATATACACCAACACACCAACGACCGCCTATACATTATTATAAAATATACCTACCGGTAATGGTATTGGAATACGGAACGTGTGCGTTCATTAGGATAAACAACTTGCGTGTAAAGACGCCGTTTCGTCACGATAATAAATGGCCGTCCCACGGGTTTTATTTTATTTTTTATATTTTAGATAATCACACAAAACGACTATTATGATAATACCGTATATTACATGATATCAAATATTTAATTGTTAATACAAAAATGCGTTTGCGAGAAATGAATATCAAAGATCAATAATAACTATTATTTTTGGACGCGTCAATACAGAGTACACATTTTTTCTATAGACCGCCATTTTCTTTCAGGTGTACCTACTCGTGTAACGTATACGAAATAATATTCACATTTTATGAATCGGTGATATAAAAGTGGTTGGCTTTCCCCTGGCCACGTCTACAATTAAATCAATTAAACAGTTCCTCATCTGTCAAAATTACGTTAGGTACCTTATTAGGTACATATGGCGTTTTAGATTGATGTACCTAGTATGTGCCAACCGTTTTCGATGTAACGTCCTGTCGCATGCGAATTTTATATGCCATACATGTTGTAATACATTTTACACTTAAGTCTTTGTCATTGTATGTGTAAATATTATATTCGTCACGTAATGTCGTTTTCGAAGTGTGACCGTCAGTCTGCAATTCCGGAAACCAAACGGTAGTCCGTCACCATCTCAATCGCATTTTAATAAAAATAAAAATTCTACAAACGCATCAGTATGAATACATTATATCTGTGGTGAATATGTTTTTGTATTGGTATTTGGTAAAGACTCTAAACTTTGCAATACATTTTACGTTACACAAGCCATTGCGACCTTGTCGCGCTGTACAATATTATACTAATCGCTAAAAAAATTAGAAGATATTTGAACGCTTGACTAAATATTATATGTTTCTGCAATAACTATGTGGTATTTATTTATTTTGAATTTGGTCAATGGTCGCCTAGTCCATACATCGCGTTTACAATCACACATGGCGATAATATGTTGTCTTTCATCAGAACGTGAGTTTTTAATCAGATACTTTCCAAAATGTCGAACTATATTATATCTACCATCTATACACAGTAAATCTGTACTAAACGTGTTTTTCGTACTCAATATTAATTATATACCTTATACATGTATACGTAAAAGGTGGATGGATTATCGCTGGTTCTCAATCGTATTAAGCACACGCGTTGATTATATCGCGTGTTAATTAAATCAGCGATTTCGAAGACCCAATCGATATTTATACGCAATAATATAATATCAAAAAATGCATAAACATGTATAGTAGGTACATTATCATTAAATATCATTATATTATACGTATAATATTATATTATGGGAGCTGTTTAATACACTATACCGAAACGTATAAAACAATAATAATACGCATATCATTTAACAGATCGTGGAGCACCAAAGTTTAAAGTAGTAGTAGTATTAGTGGAGGTCACAAAGAAATTAAGAGAAAAACATGTCACTGTGAGATTTTGGTAGGTGGAATCATATTACATAGATTAACTAAAATACCAGAATAGGTTTAGTCTTTAGTTATAACAGTTGTTATAGCCATAATAATATATTATATCATAAATATTGCACCACCGAACGACCGACCACAGAGCCCGTTACCCGTCATCGTTGATACGGCACGCCAAGTATAGACCGTGCGCCATGCGGTCGCTATTGGTTCGAAATTCGAATGCCTGCAATTTACCGGCATCGGTTTTATTTATGTTATTTTTTAAAAAAAAGTGTAAAATGTAAATTATTACGCTCACTGCAGTTGATCCGGTTTAGCCGGGGTGGAGGAGAGGATTCGGCGGCCATTCAATGGGTGGGTTAAGGAAATCGCATCACGATAGATGTCTAAATTAGACGATGGCAATACATAAGTATATACATATATGTATATGGGTATACCACAAATAGTTATATTTTATGCAATTAAATGATTTCGGTGCGAGTAAAAACGGGTTTTTTGGGCAACAGAATCATTTCGTGCGCGTTTTTCTCTTCTCGAAAAAATACACACACGGGGTCAAAACTGGTAATTTCTTCTTCTCTCTCAAAACACACACTATTACTATCCATCTCGAGAGCAGTTTTCTATACGCTACACACGCGGACCATTAATCTTAACGGATGCTGGGCGGTAATGGGTGAGGGGTATAGTGCACAGGTATATATGCGCACAACTCACACACGGAGCCACGTTGATTGTAATCGAACACGCGAGAAAACGATACAAATCGAACACGGTGGACGACGATGACGATGACGACGGAGGAAGACCTCCTCAACAGCGTTGTCGTCGGTGTTAAATCATTGTTTTTACGATTATTCTCGGTGCGAGTCCCAATAATAATGACTGTACAGCGATATAATCGGCGTTTTTACGACATTGGGCGGCTTGTAAACATTTTGTGAAATAGAATATATCTATATACATATATTATATGAAAAAAAAAAAACCAACGAGAAACGATGAAATTTATGCATCTTGATTGGAACACGGACAGAGAGTAGTCGTGCGATTAACGCGATTTACATAATGGCTGCATATATAGGTACATAATGTAGGTATATTATATTATTATACGTGGCGCAGGAACCAGCGACGGCTACGACAACGACGACAACGGCGATAATAATCGTGAGAATTAATTGTGTATAAATTGTAATTTCGATTTTAATAGCGTGTGGGGCCTTTTTATTTTTATTACGTGCAGTTGAACCGTATACGCTGCATATTACGTGAAAGGTGGTGTTTTGATGGGTCCGGTAAGCGACTGCTCAATTTAAACAGACGGGGTTATAAAAAAAAAATTTAAGTACCTGCGTTGTACATATATAATATTTAAATTATATGTGACAAACCGAGCAACGATTGCTGTACAGTAAACGTGTATTATATATAGGTACATATATACATATATATATATATAAATACGGTCTCGTTTAGTCGCTAATGAAAGTCATATATTCGAAAACAAAACAAAAATAGACTTTTACTGCCTATGATGCGCTGTGTTTACGTTTCCACAGAGACGACAGGAGTTTATTATCGTAGTTAAACCACCAATTTTTATTATTCTTCCATTTTAATTTTGCTCGCGGCCCATAGATTCATTTGTTATTGAGTCGTTAAAATCTTCACTCCGATGAGATCCCTCCCGAACGCGTGAGGTGCATAACATCGATTTGAGTTAACAATATTGTTATTGTTTCGGAAATGTCTTTCGTCCACTGTCCACTGATGTAATACGCATACACACAGTATATGTACATCGTGCATGCATATGGTACGGTCGCGGTGGGAAAATTTAAATGTACCTATTGTGTTGTAATCTGTTTAGCACGTCCAGCGGAAATAGATTTTTTCTTCCCATTGTCAATATTTTAGTTGGTTTAAATATTCAAATGATTTATTGATTTATGTGACTAAAGCGAACACCTTTGTTTCTTGTTTTTTTTTTTTTCATATTGATATTATATACTACAATAACAGCAGACGTGCTATGAGTAAATATCTACGTGTTTCCATAATATATTTTAATATTATATACTGTGCGTCTGTATAGTATACATACATCGGTGTTAACGACAGTATGACACTGACAAATGACAAATAATACTATAGTAATTAGTAAGATTATTATATCGCACATAATATATATTATAATATATAGCTCAAATATTAAGGTAAGCTTAAACTTTATAGTACCTACACTGTGTTGAGGTTTGGATGTAACGTTTTCCCGATGCATCGGAAATTCGGAATAATTAAACTTATATGGCATGTGCGTTTGACAGTAATCAGGTACACGATATCATTAAATAAAAATTTGACTACTCAAAAGTAAATTATTTAATATAACTTCACTATTTGCATACAAATGCATGACAATGATTAATGACAATATTTATAAACTTTAGTTATATAATTTTGCGATACCACAGACTGCACAGTGCACATATCACACGGTGACGTGTTTTCCTCATTTCCGTGCATTAAACTATATTTATACTATTTTTAAAAAACATATGCCAACTGCCAAGTAAAAAATGTAAGTATAATAATGTCCACGAAACATTAATTTGATACGCGTTTAACATAATAATAATTACACCATATATAACTACTTATTAATATGGTGTGTTAATATACGAGTAGGGATTTACGATCACGTGTCTGATACTGACTACAGAGTATTAAGTCGAGTTCATAATTACGTCATTTTTCATGACGTGTCCAAAAGTTTAGCTTAGCCTAACCCTGGAAATTTCCGGTAGTTCATGGTTAGTAAATAATACCATGATTACAACAGCTAATCAGAGTACGATATAAGGCACACTACATAGCTAAGGTTCCGGTTTTATTATAAGCATCTAATAGGTAATATAACTAGAAACGCGGTTTTCATTGGAGATAAACATTGCGCTGCAGATCGACGGCTGTCGTCGAAACAATTCTGGCAGGTAATGTTTTAAAAGAAATGTATGTAATGATGAGTTATATTTTGTAGTGAAAAGTATTCAAATGATATAATTTCGTACGATTTGCATCCAACATTAGGTGTACTCTGTATCTCGTAAATAATTCCCACGTATGCTGCAGTACCATTATTATTATTATATGTATATCATATTATCATATAATAATGGCGTATAATTGGATGTAATTATGTTGTGCGCGTGCGTATCGTTATATTTATTTCAACGACCCAACGGCCAACAACCATATAATAATAATAATACAAGACACATAAAATATGAATTATTGATACATATACGTAAGAAGGGTACACCTGGACGACGGCGCAGAATGCATTGGAGATTGGTTGAGGTGCCTCCCCACATAAACCGCGCGATTATCCTTCCGCAGAATTAACATAATATGCGTGTGTACCACGTAATGACCCCTGCTCTCACATAGTATAATAATAATATATGGTTCGACGCAAAACCCACACGGATATAAATTATTAAAACAACTGACAAAATAAGTCGGTATTGCACAGCTGTCTGCAGATTTGGTATACTAACAATTGTGAAATCTTTAAAAACAATTAACATATTGTAACTTATAATATATATCTACAAATTAAACTCATTATTCACATTCAATATTTGAGCATGTTAGAAAAATCATTATTTTTTTAGACACGTTATGCCTATAGAACGATATTATAGAATATATATAAATCACACAAAAAAGTAATTAAAAGAAAATATGTTATAATACATAAATAAAAAATACAAATGTAAATAAGTGTATACGCAGTAGAAGACAAATTATGATGAAAAAATTAAAATTTTACTACAATAATATCACTCAAGATCACCAAAATATAAGATATAAAAATAAATGAATACGATTTAAAATTAAATAGTATCAAGAAATGTTAATACGTTTATATGAGTATATATTATGGCTATACATATAATATAAAATATTTACTTTTTAATGGCTTAAAGTCATTTATAATATTATATGTAGTAAATACTATCAATTTAAATTTTTGTAAGCTTCTATGCGTATTTTATTATTTAATGTACGTTTTACATAGGTATTATAATATAATATTATGTGTTTGATTGACTGATGGATTTATTTTATACAAATGTATTCGGTTATGTAACTATAGTCTATAATTCAATAGATGTTCACCAGCTTATATTTTAAGTTTTTTTTTTAAATTTTTTTATGGTAGTGTTTATTTTCAATTTCATAATTCACTGCAGAATATTTTATTTTACGTAAAAAATATCGATTATAATACATTCGTATCATAAATTTTGCACGTCGCGAAAAACATGCGTAGTATATCCACCGACCGGACGGGATAAAAAATTGGCCGACCAACGAAATAATTTCGGTTTCGATTTATTATAAGAAGCGCCGCGCGTGGTTGTACCTACACAGTACGTATAGCGAGCGTTAAACGGACCGAACCCGTTTCGGACGATTTCTAACCGCATTATCGCCGCCGCCGGGTCGACATTCGTACATTGTGTCGTCGACTGCCGAGACGTACATGCACGCATAATATAGCATCTTATACCATTGTGTTGTCGTACATAATAGTATATTATACACTCCGAATTGACGGTGAAACAGTTGGGCCCCGAGCCCAGATAGTGTGTATGCATGTATTCACAGATGTGTGCCAAAAACAACGTTTGTAGGCGTCTATATCGTTTAGACGCACTGCTATTATTATTATCCATTGCCTTCCTTCCGTTCTGACAAAATAATCACACTCCACTCTATTTCAATTGAGGACCTTCTTATCATCATATTATTATTGTGCACATTTATTAATAATACACTATTTATAGGTGCTAACACTGCTAACTACTTTTCGGATTGGTGGAAATCCGAGAGACACTACCGAGACAGCTTATAATCGAGCGTGTTTCATGGGCGGTGATTTCGGGATAAGCAATCCCTATTATAGATAACCCTATTTGTCCAGACCATATTTCTATTGGCTAGATAACCGTCAAGTATATAGGAGAAATAAGTAAGCCTGAGATCAGTGTTTCTCAACCGGTGTGTCGCGGGAAGTATATTAATATTAAATACACGAACCTTGTGGTTTGTTGACACTATATTTACAAAAATTAATAGTTATTATTCTTATTTTGTTTTTTATTGTGTGTCACAAAGTATGAAATTTTTAATAGTGTATTTCTATAATACAAAGGTTGAGAAACACTACCTGAAATGATACATTTTTCAAAAATGTTAAAATTTACACCAATCAAAATTGTTTTTTATAAATAACAATTAATTTTTAAATGTATTTTTAAAATTCTCAACATTTGACTCTAGTTGGATGGATTGAACTATTTAATTTACTTATTGGTATTCAAGTTTACAAAAAACACAACGTTAAGAAAAAAAATTACAAATTAATACTGAATATCTTGTAAAAATACAAATAAATGTTTTATGGCCATCAGTCATCCGCAAGTAATTTCCTGGTATGCTGGTAAGTCGTTTTTGGTGTAATTTATTTTTAACAGCTCGTATATACTATGCTTATATTTGTCGAATAATAACAGCCAATGAAAATTATAATATAATTGATTGTTGTATATTTTGTAGAAACTTTCTATATCGTTTGTTGCTCACTGATTTTTTTGATTTGTTAAATTAAGATATTATATTCATAAAATGTTGTCAACAGACAACATTGTGTTCACATATTTGTATAATTTGAAAAAAAGAACAATATATTTGTAAAAAAAATATATATACATAAAGTCAATATGCTCCAATAATAGAAAACCGATTGGCTCCAAATTATTTTTTTTTCATTATGCCGAAGTAATAATAAATACCATGGGCATAATACAATTATGATGAAACAATAACTGAATAATAATTTTCTTTATTTGATTTAATATTTATGTGTTGCATCGATAATTTAAAAAAAATGTTATAGTGTGAAAACGAAATTTTAAAAACATGTCAGAAAAATTGTATAATCATATCAAATCATACTGTGATAAAGAACTATATAATATATAATGTAATTATAATAATACTAACTTAAACACTGAATTTCAAAAATCAACTTCATATACTTGCCCAAAATAAGGGCCCTTAGTATTCAACTAACTTAATTCTCCTCTATATGCAATATAGTTATGGATATGTATATTATGTACTTGTACCACTAGTCACCACAACAACGATTTCTGCCACATAATGTTATTTCGCTTGTCACTTTATAAATATTATAAATATTTATTATAACCCGTATGAATTATTGTATAATACTAATATTTTGCACAAAATAATTTTATTCCAAAACACCGTCGTAAAATTTTCGAACTGTAATTTTTATTAGATATAAGAAAGTGAAATCTGGGCAATAAATTCTTTAAGTAACTGTACAATAAATTATACCACTTGGAATTTGATTGTAATGTCAGATATAAAAATATTGTTGACTTTTATTTCCATTTGGGTGTTATATCGTGTACGGGTTGATAACAATAATTTTTAATATTTATCATTTATTTTGATTTCAACTTGAAGATTACGTTTCATGCAATATTGTGTGTCGGCAATACCTACGTGTTCTTGAAATATAATATTTAAAACGATCTACCTAGCTGTTGTTTAAGTGACCGTATGCAACAGAAATTAATCTAAAGCAATTAACCAAAGCAGTTACTGCTCAGTGTCAATGAGTTTACGAGGAATCAGTGTCGAGTGTCATTTACTCATTTATACGTGCGTTCACTAGCTCTTTGACTGTCACTATTGTCCACGGCTCGACATCGTTTGAAATCGACGATTAATATCTCTCATATTGTATACTAATAGTATATCATACAATTATTTTATCGTTTCTTGGGAAACCTACTCGTATTTCTCTATGTATAGATAATTAAAAAAAATAAAATTTTTATTTCTATAAAAATAATTTATTTGTTGATACGTAGTGAATACACCATTGCTTTACACAAACACAATTCTAGTCATCAAATGTTGTACTACAGTTATTAATTATTATCCATTCAGTTTGTCATAACATCAACGAATTACAAATGAAGCTGTTATATACTCGCTTTGATTATAAGGTTAGGTTAGGATGTAATTAGAAGGATACATTGAAATATTATTTACACGCCCCCGCAATTCTGCAAGCACTGTTCACTTCATAAACCATTTTTGTAGGGAGTTGATTGTTGGGTGTTACAGAAGTACCAGTAAATTGTAACTTTTTTATAACTGTAATGATATTTTTTCTTTGTGTATAAACTATATCATCAAGTAAATTTTTCTTGGATAAAAAAAAATAGTGAACATAGTAAAATCGATGTTGGTGTTCTCCGTTGAAAATGTAAAAGTAAATAATATTAACGTATATTGTATATTATTTACTCGTATAATATGAGTTAGAATTAGAATATGACTACTTATTTCTACATTAAAAATAAACATAATTACGGGTAAGCTATAATACACTTTGGCGTCCTACCATCGAACAGTTTCTTCGCTCAAATTTATTTCTCATTTTAATATATTCACCAAAGGTGTAATGTCGTGCAGCCCTTCGAACGGGCCTAAAGTAACACATTGCATATTAATTAAATGGTATTTGCAACGAGCCCGAAAATTCCCGGTTATTCCTACGGACTTACGCATCTGTCTAAACAACATTGAACACGAGATTTTGGTAGGTACATATTACACCTCTTTTGCGATTTTCTCGTCTCTCTTTCTCTCTCGTAACACCGTCTCAGCGTTACTATAGCACACCCACCACCCTCATAATATACACTATCAGATTTTGACTCCACCGCGGTTTATGTGGCGGTTGCGACGTTCGACGAAAATCGCGTGCGACCGTTCACGCGAACCGCATTCGTCCGCAAAGTGATTTGTTGCGCGCGCGCCCTCGCCGACGGTAGACGGAGCCACCGTCCGGTGACTGCTTTGCGGACGACGTTAGCGCGTCGTCAGACCGCCGCCGCACTCGTGCCACACCGAACTCAGCGGCAGTGCAACACCGAAGATCGTCAACGTTCGACGTCTGTCCGCGCAGTCGTTTGCCGTACGCCACAGTCGTTTCGCCGCGACCGTACTTTAATAATATTATTATTATTATTGTATAATATTCCAGTGTGTCTGTGCGATTCCACGCCCGTAATTTGTAATAAATTATTTCGGATTTTATATTTTTGCAAACATTGTTAACGAAAAACTTTTTTACTATTATAATTTCGACCGCGGGTGTTCCGTATTATTTTCATCCACCTAGTGTAACACGCTGAATCCCACACTATAGTGTGCATGTGCAGTGCGAACCATGATCATGAGTAACGAAAACCAATACCTGAGACCGGATTATTTAACTCCTCTACCGTCGGTAAGTGGAACATTATTTTGTTTTATTATTATTGCCATTTTTATGCCTATACCAAAAATTATTAGATTTTTTTTCAACGATTTTTTTATTGCATTAAAATTAAAATAAGATTAGTCCGAACCATTTAACTAAAATTGGAGATATTATTTAAATTATAAATATTCAAAACTTTATATGTGTTCAAATATCAAAGTATATTTTGCTCAACTATATAGCGGCTTAATTTTATTTTTAAAACGATTTAACTAAAAAAATATAAAGAATAAAAACAATTAAATCGTGTATGTAATTAAATACTGAATGCATCTAAAAAAAAATTTTTAGAATAGGAACCTTGAACTGTTTCATTAATGTCTGACCTGAACTTAACAAATTTATACATTTTTAGTGGCTTGTTGAAAATCAGTATACAATAGATCCGATCACAAGCCATAACGATTCTGATCTATTGTGTAACGCAAAAACAAAAATATATAAAATTAAAGTAAATCCCGTATTTTACTGATGAATTGTATTATTACACAACCAATCAAAAGGTTTTGCGTAGGTACACGGTTGAATAAATCTGAAGCGGAATTTTCTGTCGGAATTCGCGTTGGTGGTAATGCTAATACTATAATCTGCTTTATTATATTCTAGTTCGTCAAGTCAAAACTAAACTTTCGAAAACAGCGTAGTTTCGATAGCAATTATGACAAATATATTTTTGAGATTATTGCAAATGCGCATTATACAATGGCAACGATAATGTTTTCATTTAAACGACTTTAAAGCGACAAATCTCTTAGAATCTCTATCTATACACTATATAAAGCGATTGAGCATCCAAATCGGTTGATCGGAAAGCCATGAAAATAAAAGAAAAAGAAAAGGAGGACGTTAACCCCCTGCGGACACAACGACGATAATAATAACAATACGCATCGAGTTGGTTGTGCGTGGCAGGACGGGAGGGAAAATACCACCGCCGAAGCTATATCTAACTCTACACTTGATTTATTCCCGAAAACTCGCGTGCAATATTGATTCACCGTGTCACATAATAATAATAATAATATTATGTATAAAACAAAGCGCGTACACCAGGAGTGCGAAAGCTAAATAAATAAAAAAATTAAAAACCAATCCACGACTTTGCCATGAATTATTATTGTATAAACGTTATATATTTTAACATACAATAAATATTGTAGGATACGTCCTTATAATAGTATTATATAGTATAGGTACCTACACGTCGTCGAACGGCTCACGTCTTCGCCTAATATAATAATATAATATCGTCGCCGCGAGAAATTGTATTTGAGCGCCGGCGGCAAATCGATTACGCCACGGCCCGGGCGCGCGCGTGTGTGTTCGATAATGACACGCGGAGGGGAAGTGTATTTTTTTACCACCCCTGTCGTCAGTTCGTTAATGGTTTTCTACCCGCTCGTTGCAGAGAAGTGCTTGTCGTTGTCGTCGTTTTTGATGTCTACACACGCGCGCCTGCGCGCACTAGGCTTATTACAGGACTTTGACGTGTCGACGGGCGGCGGTAAACTCTGACGATCGACGGGAAAATGGTTAAGATGGTTAGGAGGAATGTCGAGGGGAAAACGATTTGAAACGAGAGGTGTGTACATCTATCAACCTATGTATATATATAATATATATATATTATTAGCTGCCGCGTGTATTATATTACAAGATAATATATTATATGAAATATAATAATTCTGACTGCCTATTTATCCAGTTCGTCGACGGGACTATCGCGACTGCATGAGCATTTATATGACTGCATCAATGACAGCGAATACGCGTACATCGTGCCATAATAATATATGTATTGATAGATATATTGTATAGGTATAATATTTTGGTCAGTGTATTAGGTGTGTATTCTTCCTTCCGATTAGTTCTAGGCGTGGTGGTGTAAAATGAAAATTGATGATATTACATTATAACAATATTATATTATTAATAATTGTAGAGACCAAGACAAAAATTTAAAAATAATCATTTTTTTTCGACCGGGTTTTGACTGGCATCGGCACAATAATTGTTGTCGGCGTTCATCAGTATTTGTCATCATAAAAATTTTTCCTATAAAACTAAACGTTAAAAAAAATGTTAACTAGGTGCGAATTCTATATTAACAAATCGCGTGTCGGAAAGGTCAAAATTGATGTTTGCTGGAGGTGCTATGTTCATACTTATCAATGTTATAATATAATAAAATATTATGAATACCGCGCTCGAATGTTGACGGTTTTAATTTTTTTTTCGCTGACTTAAAACTGCATTTTATTATTATTAGTTATAAGTTATTACCACAGATAAAGTAGTGTTTATGGATGGCGATGCGTGTCTAATGCCTGTACTCTGTACAATGATTTCACTATATATTCCGATTGATGCAGTCGCTCACGCTGACACGCTGTAACTTTAATTGGGAGCGGGTCTTTAAATTCATCTTGACACGGCGGCATAGGATTTATAACAGCGATACCTGCAATATTACTTTTATTGCACAGCTCAGATAACTAGTTTTCGGCGCGTTATTATTTTACGTTTTACACACTTAATTATAATATACAAAATATAATAGCCCGACTTTTATTCGTTACGATCCCGTGCCAGGAGTACTGAGGTACAAATTATTATAATGTATATACACTATAAACATGGCGACGAGTAATAGTTTATTCTAAAAGCATTCGCCCGAGTACATAATAATATATTATAGTGCCGATAAAATATTATTTACGACGTGTATATATCTGTTTCATCATTATAATATAATACGTCCGGCGAGCCGTAACACCGTGATGATCGGTCGTTCGAGACGGACTCACTGTAGGTACTCCTCGGAACGGGATGCATAAAACGTTATAATTTGTCGATATCATAATATTATGTATTATATTAACCGGACGTGCGCTAATTTATTGCACATCACTCGACACAAGCGTGTTTATTATGCACACCCGAGCATCGTAAGACACAGTTAGTCGTCTGCATATTATAATAAATGTTAGGTGTACACATGTGCATATATTATACACAAGCAAAAATAAACTCGATAAATGCCCGTAAGTCTAAATATTAAACATTTTATACTGCAGAAAAATACCGAGTGCATATCGAAATAAACCAATCACTTAACAATCGAATATTTTTTTAGATAGCAAGATGTATAATATAATATATAGCCTATGATATATTTATTATAATATAGGTTAGCATCGTGTTATTTAAAAATTCGAAATAAGCATACACAAATAAGGATAGGTTAGGTTATCTTTTTGTGCACGATAGTAATTTAATTTTTAATAACCGAGCTTTTGATTTTTTTATTCTATAATTTAACGGTGTACAGGTGCTGTAGCATATTATTGATGAGTATAGAAATATACCAATATAGAATGCTGTTTGCTTAGGTGACATTTATAGTTGTGTCTTAAATATTATTGGCCGACTGCGGGGTCGATTGGCCCTGAGAAAAAGGTTCAAAGCATGATACGCGTGACGCCCGCGCGAAGAAAATACCGTGTATACCCGTGGGTCGACTGAGAGAATTCATGCGCGTCGCCGACATATTTATCGTCGTGCGTTTCGATATTTTTTGTACATTGTACTATAATACGACAATAATGATAATAATATGACAATGCGTAAACTTGCCATCGACGGCCGGCCGACATATTTGAGTGAAGACCGTCACCATCATCTGTGCACCGGTCTTTAATATTATTGATTATTATCGTTATAATGTTATTAATCTCTTATTATTCGCTTCACTCCGATTTCCGACAATCGGTTAACCCGTCCGACTATTTTCGTACCGCGCGATTATTTGCGCAAAAACTATTTGCCATGCGCGCGCTAAACGAAATTAACAGAATAGTCTTCGGCAACGGACCACGACAACACTGCCGTAATGTATAATATTATATTCGGCTCGTCCGCGACACCGCCACCGAACAATACTACGCAGATAAGGTATTCGAAGTATTCGCCGTCCAGTACGACGTTCCGCGACGAGTCTATACCGATCGTTCCCCAAAATACACCAGCCCCACTATGTATGTGTGTGTGTGTGTAAATATAGAGTAAGAGACAGTGACGACGACCGATCGACAGAATCCTCTCAAAGTCTCAACGCGTTTTCGGTGTCTGTGTGTGTCGGTTGTACGAGATAAAATCGTGCACAACTGTATAGTGCCGCAAAGTAATCACGATGATATACATAATATTATAATATTATAATTCAAGTCGACTGGCCATTCCGGTACAACTAGTTGCAGCGATACCGGAAATATAATATAAGCTTTAAAATCGTGTCCCTAAATATATAAAGCTGAATAACTTCCTGCCGATGATACTTAACAAACCAACTATAGGCTATGATATTTTATTGTGTCGGCAATACACGTTGGAAAGCATAATTTGCATCACCGAGAGACATTGATAGAATAATAGGTACCTGCTACGAGAAAATTTCGCTACGTTTTTCTTTCTACCGGCTTCCGTCCACAATTAGCCAGTGGCACACACGGGAGGGAGGGTTAAGAGGACACCCGAGTTGTCTTCTTTCGTGAAAAAATATTTCTACTAAAAATATCCTCTCTTCTGACTATGGAGACTATATTAGTGGTGTGTAATTTCAGGAAAATTATTATTAGCATAACCTCCTCCGTAAAACAACCTATGTTGTACGCTACCACACTGTTATTCTCGCCGGGAAAACGTCACAGCCGCCCTCGTCACAATATATTTAAGTATATTGCACAACTCTGGTTCCACTGGTGTCAGACGTCTGGTTGTGATGATTTATTACAAAGGTACATCAGCCAGTCGTAATCGCCGTCGTCGTACCTATTCTTAATGTGTTATGGTTTAACGTATACCTTATACATAGATATGACAACGGCGGCGGCAGCGCAGAGAAAAATAGACATCGAACGAACGAAATTCCCTCGGAACGAGACGAACGAGTTAATTTACCGACGGCGTTATAATTTCTAAATATTTTAGTCGTATCCCGATGATATATTCTATCAACTATAAAAGTCCGTTCTATCGTCTCGCATCATAAAATATCTTGTTTTTTTAAACATTTTGCAACGATTCGAATGCACACACGTTATACACGCTTGACACGCTCACATATTATCACGTATTCACGACAAAACAATGCAACCATCTAAGCGACGGAAACTTGTCGACGAGGCCGGTGTATAAAATAATAGATATCTTGTATACCAACAGATAATATTAATATAATACCTATCTACTCCGATGTTACGATAGTTATATACGAGTATTATGCCTGTCATTCACAAACACATAAATAAAACACATTGTATGTAATGGTACGCATATACCACAATAAACTTCAATCAAAACATACGTATAATTATCAATGTGTCTTATCCGGCTGGAGTTTAATTTACACAAACAGTTAATAAACACCACGCATTTCGGCCTAATGAACAGTAATGATCTGAATTTTTTTTTTTTTGTACATCTATTATTGTAATATCTATGTAATTCTTATATCTATTTGTTCTTATCCATAATCGACTTCGCCTTGTCAGTCACCAAAGCACAAACCATATATCATACGGTTGTGCCATAGCACAGTTAGAAAAAGTCAAGAGTTATCTTATACTCTAATTTTATATTAAATTTTTAAAAAATAAAAAAAAATTGGCACTGTATAACATAGATACTGTCATATTTAAAACAGCGTTATTATTCTGTTTCTTGAATAGTTAGTACATTCATTGAATTTGAGTACTCTATGTAAATATTATTATTTTAATAAATGCAGTTTTCTGCTTCCACAAAAATTTTATCGTCTCGTCGAATGTGTATGAAAAACCAATGAAAATTTATCGGATCTCGGCTAATGGACAAATATTTAATATTTTTTATCTCGTAGCTCGTTCCACAAAATTTTCGTTTGTTTGAAATGTGCAAATGTTGTTTATATTAAAATTCCACGCGAAGTTCATTCCTTACATAATTGTATAAAATAATATATATATATATATCGTGCATTTAATATTAAATATTGATGAAAGAAATATTAATTATAAACAAATATTTAATTTTTATTTATAAAATATTTTAAAATAGTTCAACTGATATACATTATATAGGTAATTAACGCTAAAAATTGATAAATTAGTAATAATAATATGAGTCATTATAACTACAGTAATAATTAGAGATTCGAATACTTGAATATTTCCAAAATACAAAAATCATTCTTGAAATGACTGGGATTAGGGCCTCCCGGATTTTAATCCTATTCTTATATATATATATATATTAATATATTTAAACATTTAATAGGCCATACTAATTATTCATTAAGTACATAATACAATTATTAATTTTAATCTCTTATTATCGTATAATAATCATTACCTAGTCATTAACTCTTATAAATTACATAAAAGACAATTCAATTAGTAGAATAAAATACTTTTTTTTGATACTATATACGTCTATACGTTTACAAGTAGGTAAATATTACCAAATTCTAAATGTATTTCGCTTATAAACTATGTATATTATCAACAGCATTTGTTTTTCCTTAAATTTTACCCATGTGCACACTAAGATGGCTTATTAATATTATTATTGTCCGTGTCCTGTATAACAATACTCCGCGATCGCATTATAAATTGTTTGAAACCGTATTGGAAACTGCGTCCAACTATAATATGGCCGCGTTAATTGTTTTTCGTCTGAAGTACTGTTTACATGATTTCAACGTCTTCAACGCCGAAAACTTATCTTTGTCGTATAAACAATAAAAAAGTCTTTACTAAATGTGCCATAACGGGTGATAATACAATATCGGCAAGGTATACATCGTGTAAACGACGGGCACGTGACGCTAACCCATAACGGCATGGAGGTCGAACATGAGAACAAACTGAAAAACCACATATTAATATATTATAGAATCGTAAAATGAAACTATGGCCAAGAGGGGAGTAAAGAATAAAAAAAAATCAGTTTTCAATAATACGTGTGCAGTATACGTAGGTACGATGATTACTGTCGTGCATCGGGAGCTTGCAGATTTTTATGCGTATACACTATACACAAAACACAAACGTACGAGCATGTAAGGATTACATATTATTCTGTAGAATGCGTTTTGGGAATGATAATATTATGTGGTTTATTATTGAAATTTCCCGGCCTTATTATACCGCTGGGAAAACGATGTTATTGAAAACTAGAATACGCGTACAGTATTTTATGTATGTATTGCATTTTAGTCTAGTCATTGATACGTATATTATATATTTAATGGAGCAAATAATACATCATATAATATGATAATATTTATAGATCGTTACTAAATTATAATAAAAAAAAAAACAAATAAGAATAGTTTAAAAGGAAATCCATTGAGAATAATATAATTCAAAAACACCTTTTATAATGTTAGAATAATAACGCTTCGTTATAGTAAAAAGTAGAGTAAATACATTTTATTGGTTTTACAATAACGTGTACTTTTTTTGTTTTTTGTTTTTTGAATATAAATAAAAATCTAAAAAAAGGAGTACAGTTGTGTGGATTTGAAAATTGAACACGAACGTGAAAAAAAACAGCGAACTAACGTAAAAAAAAAATCATTCATTTTTAAGCTATAAACCAATCTACACTTATAAATTTTTTTTAAATAATATGCATATTTGAGTGTATTATACCATACAGAAGAAATCGTTTAGTTCGTAGTAGTAGTTATATATTGGTCAATGTGTACACAATTTTAAGTATTACAGCTGAATTTCACGTTTCTTGTATATCGTTGTGCACAAACCAACGCAATGCGCACTACGTAGTCCTTTTAATTTATCATCAAACGGGTCTACCGTGACCTTATCGGTTCCAAATATTCTCCAATAATACACTGCGAAAGTGTACTTTCCGTTAGCATTTTCAATAACGTATTATTGTTTTCTGATTTCAGTTGGACGCCAAGAACAGTCCACTGGCGCTGTTGGCGCAGACTTGCAGTCAGATCGGATCCGACGCACCGGCGCAGCAGAATGGCAAGACAAACTCGGACAAGATTGGCAACCACCACAAGAAAACGTCGTCGTCACTCTCTTCGACGTCATCGTCGTCTTCCGACCACGGAGGCGGTGGTGGCGGTGGCGGCCGGGACAAGCGTTCGCCGTCGCTTTCGTCGTCGTCGTCGTCCTGTTCGAACAGCGGTTCGCCGCCCGGCCGGACGTCGGTCGTCCACAACCACCTGCAGCCGACCCCCATCACCCCCGTCGCCACCACGGCCCGGTCGAGTTTCAAACCGTACGAATCGTGCGTTCTCCGACCGGCCGCCGAAGTGGCCGCGGCTGCAGCCGCTGCCGCCGCCGCCACCGCCAACGCCACGTCGATCAGCCTGGACGCGACCATAAGGAGAGCGACGCCCGTGGCCATCGGTGGCGCCGGTGACCGGTGCAGCAGCAAAGAGAGCGCTTCGAGTCGCAAGTCGCCGGCGGAAGACGCGGCCGCCGCGAGCAGAAAACACGGTGAACAATCGCACAACAAACATTCGTCGTCGTCGGCCGCATCGGTGGCCGCTCTGATGGCGGCCGCCGGTTACCCGTCGGCGCACCACCACCCACAGTTGTCCGCGCACCCGCATCACCATCACCACATGGCTGCGTTGGGCGGATCGCCCCTCATGAGCCCCTATTTCAGATCTGGCGCCGGCGCGCCGCCGCTGCCGTGCCGCGACCCGTACTGCGCGGGTTGCCAGCTGGCCGCTCACTTGGCCGCCGGCAAACAACCACCGCAGCAGGCGGCCACGTGCCCGGCCGGTTGCACGCAATGCGACGCCAGCCCGAAGACGGTGGCGGCCGCGGCCGCTGCCGCCGCAGCCGCTCACCACCATCACCAACAGTCCGCTGCTCACCACCAACACCAACAGCAGCACCAGCAGCAACACCACCACCATACGATGGCCGCGGCGTACGCACACGCCCAACTGGCCGCGCTGGCCGCGGCCGCCAGCCAATTGCCGTACGTGTGTTCGTGGATGGGCGCCGACCTGCCGTCGTACTGCGGCAAGCGGTTCGGCACGTCCGACGAGCTGCTCCAACACCTGCGCACGCACACCTCCGACCCCGCGGCCGCGCTGCCGCTGTTGCAGCGTTCGTACCCGACGCCGCCGCTCAGCCCGTCGGCCGCCGCGGCCGTCAGCCGGTACCACCCGTACGCGTCCGGCAAACATCACTCGCCGTACGGTTTCCCGTCCGGTTACCCGTCCTCGCCGCTGGCCATGCCGCCACATCCGGGCCTGTTGCCGCCGTACTTCCCGGCCGTCGCCTACTCGCCGTACGCCGCCGCCGCCGCAGCCGCTGCCGCCCCGCGACTGGGAACGTCGCCGCACACATAACTCTGCCGCCGCGGAAAGTCTTAACGATTTGTTTAATGTATTATTATTATTATTATTATTACGATCGTCGTACCGCTGTTAGTCGCGATGAGTGTTGTTAGCTGATGATTAGCGAAATTTGTTTTATTATTTTTATTTACGTTTATCTCTATAATAATATGTATACAATACACAATATATACTATTATTGTCATATACAACAATAATAACCGAGTACATTATTATATACATACACCAGCTATTATTAACGCTGCTTTTTTATTATTATTATTATTATTATTACGTTCTATAGGTACGCGTTATAATTTTTATTTCATCTGAACGACAAAAAAAAATAATTTACTAAAATGTCATATAGTTGATCCGCTTTTTATCTTTATTGGTTTAATAATAAGTTATTGCGTATAGGAACCTATATATATTATATATATTTTTATTTTGTTATCGACTACGTTACCTTGTTTTTATTTATTTATTTTTTTTTTTTGTTATTCGGTTTTATTATTTCATATTATTATTAATGTCAGAATTTAAAAAATATGTATTTATATGTTTTATATAAATATATATATACATATTCGATTCGTATATAATATTATAATATAAAATATGTAGTAATAACATAAATTATATATATTATGAATTTATTGTAAAAATATTGAACTATGTAACTGTATATTATATACATCACCCGATTTCATATTATATATTGTTGAATATAATAATATAATATATAAATATATATAATATTTCTGTTACTCTTTTGTTCGTTCCTGGCTATTTGACGCGAATAAGTGTCGTTATACAATGACTATATATTGAATATTAATAACAATCTATGACAATATGCGTACCATCACTGTGTTTAAATCGTGATGGTGATGTACTGCAATGTCTGGTCGACCAAAAGCAGATTATTATTATTATTATTACTTTTGTTGTTATTGTATTGGACTGAAAATAAAACGGTTTTGGTCTTAAGCAAACAGTGTGAGGGGCGCAAAGTTGACATGCATATAATATACTCGGAAATGATCGACCGCGTTTCCGTGTATTATCCCGGACTACGACAAGCTGGCTGAACAATAATTCGACCACTAATTTCCACAATAACACTATTATTTAGTGCTCAATGAGTGCTGTTCGTCGGTGATATTTTGTGATTATTTACTAACGTCAGAAAAAGAACTTTCACTCCGAGGTATTGATCTTATAATTAATAGTGTGTAATAAATTATATGTTTTACAGAGATATTGCGTCAATATTTTTGTTTTTATACATGATTAACGATGATATACACACACACACACTGTTGCGAAATTGCAGTATAATTGTTAATAAAATGTAATTATAGGTATATATTTTCAATAAATATACCGTATACTTTTAAAATTGATATAACTTTATCCGATTGATTACAATTCGATATAGGCCCATCAAGTATATATTTTAAAAATTGTGGGTCCAATAATATTATGTTAAAAAAATACAATTCCTATGGTTTTTTAAGAGTTATCTACCAAAGGCTAACAGCCCAATAGTTAAACGTCGATGATAGTGTAGATTATCTTAGTATAATATGTCTGATGATATTTTTGCAATTAGTCTGAGAGTGTATTATTTTTTTAATGCCAATTGTTTTGGACGTTGTTAAAAAAAATTATTCAAAATATACACTGCAACGAGTGCAAAGTGTTGAGTATATCACACCCAGTTAAACGTTAAACAATTTTTAAAGCTTATTGGTCTACCGACATGAAGTCATTTCAATAATAACGCAATCGTCCGATTATGAAGTTATGCAACGTATAACAACAGTCAAAATGATACAACACCCACAGGAGACCCGCGTGAAACAATAAAAAATGTAATAAAAACTGCGGCGATGACCTAAACCATCCACTTCAATCCGAACACGACGATGGCAATAAAACAATATAATATGCAACACCAGTGGTTAGAGTACTACGTCGTATACCCGCATATTGCGACGTACCTATCTGACTTATTAAACGTATTGTTTTAAAACGAAATACAAGAATTTGAAAAAAAAAATAATTATTTAAATATTCAATTGAAAATAACGATATGAAAAATACTCCTCTACGAATTCGATTAACAATAAATTTGCTCTGATATTAATTATATAAATATACTGTAGTATAATATATATATGAATCCGGTAAGGTAGATTTTCCATACACTAATAGAATATGTTATGAGAAAAACAACAGTGCCGCAACTAACTGGCAATACACACATGTGGTTATACTACGTCCTCTCCAGTCATATTATAATAATATAAATATAAATATCGTATATATATATTATATTGGTAATATATCGCATTATACAGAGTGCTGTGTCGCGCGTCGTGGAACTCCGTCTTCGTCATCGTTTAAACCTATATATACCTATACACACATTATTATTATACCGTACGTTAAACTCGAGTCCAATTTACGAGCGGACGTGCGTTCTCCTATACGCGCATTACATACATATTATAATATAATATATTTATAATATATTATACGAATATACAATAATATATCGTATTCGTATATAAAATATAATATCATATATATATATATATGGCACGCTGCGTCGTCGGCCGAGAGACTCTGTGCATGTGCAACGTATGGAAATCGCGTGCTTATATTATATGATAATAATAACATTTATATATATATACCGATAGCTATAAATATTAAACGGTCGCACAAGACGTAGTGCACTTTGCTAACAGCAGCAGCAGCAGCAGCAGCGTATAAGATACTACTGCGAACGCGACACGGGTATGATAATAGTATATATATATACGTCGTACGTACATGCCCAAAGCATGCAGCCAGCTCAGGTCCATTTCGGGACCGACCGGTGTTACGATGATAATATAGTGCGCGTTATGTATAGGTATATGGGAATGACGTTTTTAATATGCGCGGACGGTCCGAGTTGGACGTGTCCGTGTCACCGGAGCTGCCGACCGTTCGCCATTGCGGTCACACGACTGCGGCGTGGCTATCCGTATCCTTTTCGGTCACATAAATTACGACGGTGACGGCGGAGAGAGAGACGCGGGTCTCGATGACGGACGTCGGTGGTCGTATGGGTATATATATTATTATTATACTTGCAGCAGTGCATCGCATGACGTTGCGGTGTGCGTGCACTTTATATAGACTATATTATATATATTATGATAAACTTATATTATACGCAAACGAGTAGGTTTATACACATTATACTCGAGTGTATATTATAGATGGATAGACGGACGGTGTCGACGAGCTGGTAGTGAAGGCGGCGGACGTGGACGCGGAAGGAGTCGGCTTTCTCCTGCAGTGAGCGTATCATCGCCTATGCACACATATACAGTGCGCGTTTGTGCGAACACGTCAATGTGGTATTTTGACGACGGATGTCGCGCCCGTTGTCGTCGTCACTCGTCGGTAGTGTGACAGACGATCCTCTTTTAGACCAAATCCCGTGGCTGCGTATACGATTCGATTGTCGAGTACCTACCTGTTTATCGCCTATATCGATACCGGCGATAATTGATTGTGCGTATCTATCGAGAGATGTACGGGTACACGAGCTTATTATATTATCTGTTCATTGCGCACAATACGTCAGTAGAAATATGCAGGAAAATAGCAGTATTCGTGAGAGAAATGGTGTACGAGTATAATCGAGCCGCATAGGAAGGTACCCGATTTTTGACATCGATGTGTTTCAAATTATCTCCTTCCCCTCGATATGCCCTTACTTTATACTACGATGACGGTTGATCAAATTTAATAAATAAGTATAAAGAAATTGAAGAATTGTCAGCCAACCTACTGTGGTGGTTCGTGGGTAGCACTAATATAGACTGAAGTTCGAAAATCAACTATATGTACTTATATGTTTGAAATCAATTTATACTTCTTCCGAATGAACTCAGAAAGTCAATTAATATATATATATAAAGTAGGTAAAGTTACGTGAATCAACTCGCTCATACTGAAATGTGTGTAGGACGTAGGTCTGCCCCTATCAGTAACTGAAATGTGTCTACTGCGTATATACATCTAACCCCGGTTTGGTGTGTTTGTATCACTGACCGTCGAAAATGAGGGTGTATTCGCCAAACAGGTATTTTAACCGTTTCACCACAACCGTGGGTCTATATAAGAAAAAAACTGATAATATTTTTTTTTTCAATTGACACTGATAATTAATATATCTGTTAAACATTATAATTGTAATAAATATTAATATTTTAAATCAATTCCAATCATTTAAATAGTGCCACAGACAGTTATATTATAATATTATGGTGGCAACTGGCAGTATTACTGACCATTCATCGATTACCGATATATTAATTATATTATTCACCCAATACATTTTACTATGGTTAGAAGGTTATAGGTACATTTGTAATTTGTAAATGTATTGCCGTTGATGACAGTATATAACTATATATATATATATAATAAGTATATATATTTTTTTGGTTTTATTTTCATCATAACAAAATTCGTACAAAATCGCGTTTTTATTTTTACGGTGAATGTTCCTACTACCATATGGCGGTGACGTATACCATCATTCTTGTCGCCTTCAGCGCGATTATCGTTGTATTATACTCTATAAATCACCATAGTAATGTAATGTTTTTCGCTCACGCAGACCTCAAGCTCGATAAGGTCGAGTGGCCAGTATGAAGTCGGGTACGAGATTGCGCCTAACGACCGTCTTCGGGGATTCTTTGTAGCACAATCCACCCGACGTTGTCACGCGGTGCAATATTACATAATCGTCGCTCGTAAAACACAGAAGGCGCCGTAAAACTTCTCTGGCAAGCTTACGAGAGGTTTTTCCATTTTTTTTTTTGTCGTGTTTCATCTATTTATATTTTTATAACGCGCGGTCCAGCGGACGTATTATTTTACACGAATAATAACGTTATCATTATTATGCACACACACGCAACCTATTACATATATTTACTTTATAGTTGTATACAAACACTTTTTCCGCAAATTCCATCAACGTTTCCAGTACATAAGCATTGCCTGCGTTTTTTACGATGTTTCTAGTACAATATTTGCATACCTACTTACTTAATGTCCCAAACGTAAAAACACCAACACATATATTATGGTCCGCTACCTGATGAAAACGTAATATACGGATTACGGGTTTATACTTGTATAATACCAAACCAACAGCAGACACATATTATTATCACGTAAGAATATTGAAATATTATAAAATACGATTAGTAATTTTTCGTTATTATCGTGATTTTAATTCTATAAGACAACTCGCCTATGTTTAGCTAGTGTTTGGTTTCGATACACATTATTCCTATTTTCATATATCACCGTAGGAAATGTTTATAGATCAATTTTACAATTTTATCTCGTAACAATTCAACGTAGTACCGCCGAACACAGTTATTGATTTTTTTGAACGTGACGTGAATCACGACGCTTCACTTTTGACTCATAAGTTATCACTCAACGTGTACGGATGATAACTGCAGTATTAATAAATAATCGGGCGACCACTAACCACAACCAGGTTGACGTGATCGGTGTCGTCGTCAGTAATAACGGACAGATGTGAAATACAGAATTGATCGATAGAATATAAATTTAGCGATTTGTGTCGTTCGGACAATAAAGTTTGAAACTTTATCACGGCTTCCACCACCGTCACGCCACTATCGATATAATAATGGTAGTATGTTATAATATTTACTCTTCCGCGAACAAACGTTTATCGCGTGACGGTGGCGGAGGTTGCGTGTCGCCGGCCTGCTTCCTCCTATATGAGGAGATTTATGGCCGTCTGGTACTATTACTACCGTCGTTATTATTATTTTTTCCTCTTTTTTTTTTGTTTGGCCCCTTAACGGCCTTTTTTTAAAATATTACGACGGCGGACGAGTCGTAAAAACATATTATTATATACATACGTCGACGTGGACGTGATGGGGACGCGAGGGAATTGGAATCGACGCCGCGTGCTTTATACCGATAATTCCGTTTTTATGGTTACGATTGTTTTCGAATATTATGGCCTGTTCACGCACCGCGTTTCTCCGAGTTTCCGTCTAATCCCCCGTACCCCCCACCGCACTATTTTTATTGTCCTCGGCCCCGTTTGAAACTCGAATGGTCATAAAAACGTCTTAACGTGCGCATACAGGGCATTTCGATTTTGACTGAAGTACATCATTCGTGTGTTTTTTTGATTTAAAACCATTCAATGGATCTTGCGAGAATTGAGACTTTTCGATTTTTCAATCGTGCGTGATAAAACGTGTCAACTTTTATGTCGACACGTCTTACGACCACGCACTTACACGAAGCGTATAATATGGGTTAGTACCCGTTTCAAATATAAGTTTTCTAAAAAAAAAAACGAAAACGAAAACTTTAAAAAGTATATACGTACCTATTGAAAAGGATATACTGACGTGTAGTGAGATAACTCGCGTGATTTGGATTTCGGTAAATCAATTTCGGTTAGTCCAACATTGTAGTATATAGGTATACCTACACGTATATATTATACCGAACTCGCACTCAAGTATATATGACTGGAAATATTTTGTTTTTCAAATACAATAATATGACATAAATGTTATACCAATATAATATATTATTATATTATTATTATTGACGACGACGAGCGCGAGGCCGTCGAAGTGATTATGTCGCGCGTACGAGTGAAACGTTATTGCAGCGTAGACATTTTAATATACATAATATTATACTCTATCGTTTATAGTATTATAATATATTGTATTATTATTATATTATCGTGTCGAACGACACCGCGAAAAAAAGTTTTATAATCAAATTAACTCGTCACATCGATGACGGTAATCGTGAAAACATCGGGGCCAAATTAATTTCGTCAATTATCGTAGTAGTAGTAGTAGTAGTAGTATATTATTGTTGCCGTACTACGACGTGACCGAGTGTGTTACGCGTACGGTTTTGCGACAACCGTAGCAGCGGCGCGTTGACGTAATCCAATGTCACTGCAAATATCCACAACGCGCTTATTATCAATTAAACGATTTTCCCGTCAGCCGATAAAATAACAGATAAATGTATGGCGCCACCGGTGTACTGCAGTGTATAATACAATATTATGAGGTGTATCGTTTTCAATAACGGCGGTGGAACGTTCGACGAATTTCCGTGATTCGTTCTAGGCACACTTTCCAAAATGTGCGTACCACACAATAATGGCATTACAAATGTATAATATATAATGTATTATTATTTTATTTTTATTATGTTACCTCGCTGTTCTATTTCGGAGACGCGAAACAGCTGGTGACAGACATCTATAATTTTTAGTTGTACACTGCTGTAACGTCGTCATTATAACGCGGTATAGCGACGGTAAAAACGAACGGTACAATCGCGGATCGCAAATTCGCACGTCCAGTGGGCGATTTCGCCTTTGACGACGGACCGTTTCTGTTTGAACGGCATGCTCAACGCCCGACTTCCATTTCGGCCACATATTATTGACACGGCAAATATAATATATATATATATATATAGAACAATGTAGAAGCCAATAACATTTCGTCTTAGAGTATATTTTATTGTATTCCAGTGGTTTATGTTAGGAAATTCAATGCCGCCAACGTTTTTGAACGCGAAATAATGTTTTCCGTGCTTACCGTTATTAAAACGGCCATAAAGGTCACAATAAACCTGATAAATATTGTAATGGTTTCGTTTTGATGTAACTTAAAAAAAAAGTAAGCATCGTGAGTGCATCACAACGGTTAAAATCGACAAAAAAGAACAATAACGTTTCGAGCGTGGATTATGATATCATAATCAAACGATTTATAACGATATCATGTCGATTTGTACGGTGTAATAATGTAATATTGTGTACCAACGATGGAAACAATTGGCTGTATGCGGACGTCGTGGTATCTGCATATTATAATCGATCGAAGTGAAAAAATAAATTAACGAGTCTTAAAAATAAGGTATAGTTCTTGGCAAAAAAGAATAGGATCGGTTTTATCAAGGAGGTTAGGCACTTCAAACAACCGTTCAAAGGTAGGTGGTTTACAGTTAAAGTGTTGATTATATAAAGAAATAATGTCACAGACATACAACGGATTTATCAATATCGGAACTCCAAGTTCCATTCGATCGATAACGTAAAATACGTTACTGGGACTATGCTGAGTACACCGTTTTGTTGTTGACAATATTTCCACAGCGTGCACAGCATCTCGGCACGTGGACCCCGTCCTTAAACCGCCGTCACAGCGTCTACTCAGTCCGTCGCGGTTCCAAGGTACTCAACGTATCACAGTCGCTTCTTGGACCATCTGTACAGTCTCAATAAGCCATCATCACTGTATCGCGACGTGGTTTATCAAAGCCTTCAATTTTTGTGCTGCAGGGCGAATAACTATACTAATACAGTAATACTACTTATTGTTTATATTGTTATATAAACTTAATCATAATTTTTTATGCGAATAAACTGATTCGCGTTTGTTGGTGTAAGTCAAAAATGCTCCAATATGAGATAAATAAAAGATTTTTAAAGATGTTCAGTTCTACCTGTCATAATATATTTCAAATCTACCCAATAATATATATATATCGTAATTTCACTTCTATTCCAAAATATAGTATCCAAGTCCATTTAAACAAAATATGAAGCTATCTTTGTTTTTAAATTAATGATATGTACACTTTAAAAATGTTTTCGACATCCTAATTTATATGGTATAAAACATAAAAGTAATATTCTCCAGGCAATTTAATTTTACTCGACATTTCTGAATAATGTCATAATATTTTGTGATCTATAATAATTTTAGGCGACTGTCACTCCGACCATTTAAGCCATATTATCGTTAAGGTATAATATTCACATATTGCACTTGACATGGCTGCTGCGAAATGCGCGTTTGCACTATAATCATCACCACAGCGCGTTTATTCGAATTTTCCGACGGTAATATTTTCATTTTATTATTATAATTCACCCGTTGCGCAATTCACGCGAGCCGTTGGTGCCGCCGCGGAGAACAGACAATAGAATCGTTGCTGTAGCAGCAGCGTTATTATTATTATTTTTTTTTCAACGCCATTATTTATAATAACACGCTTTTGTCATGTGTTTGTGTGTGTATGAGTATGTGCCGTTGACGTCGACCTGGCGCCAAACTATATTTTTTTGTATTGTCATGAAGAAAAAAATCACTCTCTCGCGCGCGTACACTGACACACACACACACTGACACACACATACAAAAGCGCACTCGCTTATTCGTAAACCATATCATTATAATATGTTTATGTCATATATATATATTGTATTTTCATTTTATATTATTGTCGGTCGCGAGATTTCACACCACGTTATTATTACAGAGGTGCGTTTACCTTGTAACCACTGCCAAGGCGCACAAGTTACTCAACGGAAGTACCGCGTACATATTGTGAGTATATAATATTTGAAATTTTTGAGAGCAAATCTGGTGAAATGGATTCTCCATATAGTCATTAGATTTTTTAGATTCAAACCGGAGTGATGAATGTATTGATTTTACAATAATGTGTGTTTTTTTTTTATTTTTGTGTCTGTCTTCACGTTTTGGAGTAGTAATAGTGCTTTGGTTTTTGACTTCAGTCCCTCTTTGAAAAGAAAATTAAAACTAGTTGGTACTTTGGGGGGTCAATAGTAAACAATTTCCAATAGTTTTCAAAAGCGTCGGGAAAAACCCTGATAAAGAAACGAAAAAACGGGAATTTTTACGTATAATCACTTTTTGACAAAATCGATTTTTTGATTAGAAACGAATCATTGTAAATATTTGAAATTGTCACAAAATGTTTATATTAACGTTATATATTTACGATTAAATTTTAAAATATTTATATTTTTTTAAAACTATTTATAGACCATTGAAATTTTCGATTTTTTTAAATTTTTTTTTTTTGTTTTAAGTTGTTCTTATTGTAGTAAAAAAATCAAAAATCGTTAGTCACAATTTTTGTTTATGAGCATTAAGAGTTCAAGTGTTTACAAAATATGTCAAAATCGCGAAAATTTGCAAACATTTTGAAGTTGAAAATTCATAAAATTTTTGTAATTTATAACAAGGTTCTCCAAAACTTTTTCTTCAAATAAATGTAAAAAAAAATTCCAGTGTCAATATAGAAAGAAAATTTATAAGCGTATGAAATTTATTTTTTTTTACGAAATCGAGTAAAATAATAATATATATTACAATTTAAATATAGGTAATAATATAATATATCCTACTAATTATCCTAGACTGACAATGCATCTCCGTTCAGAATCGTTTTTCGTATACAATGATACCTGTCATTGCATTCAAATTTAACACATCCATTATAGTGACCTACTCTCCATTTCTACATCTCTTCTATACAGCAGAGCTATATCCACTTGCCCACCTTTTTTTTTTTTTTAATAATTTTACGCTTTCGATATTATGTCATTACAGAACAAATTTCAATTATTTTTACGTAAAAAAAAAGATTACTATTATAAGATTTTGTTAAACGAATCTGCTATGTTAGATTAGATTAGGTTAGTTAAATTGAAATTTTTAAATTAATAACTAAATGGTTAAAAAAAAAATTAAGTGACATATACAAATCTTTAACTGACGTTACATCACGTAGAAACCTAATCGAGTACCTACCTAATCGTCAATATGTATAAAAGGCATACTACAAATAAAATGGACGAAATAGTAATGAATAACTCTAGAATTGAAAGCAGGTACTTGAAATCCAATTTTTATGTATGACTTGGGACAATAAATATCAAACAATATTAGATTAGAATCAATAAAAAACTAAGTAGGTATCAACCACATTTTTTATATCCTTCCATTTTGCAGTAAAAGCTACCGTTCCGTCTCATATAGGTGATGGGTTATTTCATTGTAAGTCAAATCACTTAAACCCGTTCTACAGCAATACGTCTAAACGTGTGTGACTAAATTGACTTTTCAATTTGTCTAGTCAGTTTCCCTATTAAGTTAGATTGCAAGCTATATTGACCTAAATTATAAAATCGATCTCACTAATGGACAATAAAGTCTCACAAGACATATTGTGTTATCAAACTCACTACAGGTTCTTTTAATTATTTTAGAAATCATAACACTTTCTTTCAATTGTGGCTTAGGTTAGGCACTTGGCTGTAACCTTTTTTCTGTACGAACACCAAGACAAAAGCTTAAATCCTTGGAAAGACTACAACTAAATCAGCAGACTTGGCCAATATGCTGTAAATGTAATATAATTAAAATCAAAAATATCACGGAATGTCTATCGAAAAATAAAATCACCGGATATGACCCTTAATTAATATAATACATGTAATAAAAAAGAAACCTATGTCACGATGTCCGTGAAAACAAAAACAAAGCAGTATAATATAGCATTGACAACAATACGCCATAAATCAAATTCAATATTCCCATATGTATATAGTTACGTTATTTATTTATATACAATACAATTTTATTTATAAAATAATATACAACCGAAACACGCGCACAGCCTATACTCAGAAAAAAAATCATAAATAATAACGCCATCATGTTTTAAATCGATTAAAACATGATTTATATTATATATATATAATATATCCGTTGCTTTTTTTATAATACACGTTTGTATACATATATAGATAGTTGCGATCGTTCAAAGAGATAACACTTGATTTGCTTTTTTTGTTTTACGCAGTTAAACTATTTCTACTACAATTATAATAATATGTTTTGCACGTAGTGTTAGTGATTTAGAAGGAGAATATTATTGTTTACGCTGATAATACTGTATATACCCATATAGCATAATATACTATGTATAATGTATATATATATATTAAATTATTAACTTATACATACTTATTATTATAAGAATGTTCTTTTTTATTTGAACACCTGTTAGAGTAAGCCTATATATAGTATACGTTTCAACGGGTTTAATTATTGCTTGAGTGTTTGCTGTGTTATAAATAGTTACATTACCTTGTGGCTTGTGTTGATGACTTGATGTACACAAGTCGCGTCTGATTACCTTATTGATTATTCAATAACAAATGTCATATTGACGTATTATATAATTTATAGTACATATTGTGTAAACGTTAATAAAAGGCACACGATATCTTTTCGTAGAGCATAATTTAATTTTGTTTTTTCCGTTAGTTGTTCCACGTAGTCGTTACACATTTTCATACTCTCTGAATTTTTATTTTTTTTATTAGATTTTCGCACATGCACATTTGTGGTATACTCATTTTAATTTTAAATAGTAACCCCATTTTCATTCGAAATTTTAACCGAAATTTATTTTAAATATTTCTCCATACATTTTAGTGGTTTAACCAACTCAATTCACAATGAGCCAAATAACTAGTTAATTTAATTTATATACTTTTTTTAATTTTGTAAGTTAGTTCGAAGTTTTACTCCTCAAATCATTTTTCCACTAATATAAATGGATAATATAACTTAAATGGAAATTTGTCAGAGATTTATTTGAATGAATAATATTATAATACTATTTATAAATATAATTTAAATTGCTGTAAACTAGTCTAGTTGGGACTAAAGGCAGTTACTTATGCCACTGAAATTCATGAACAAACAATTATTAGTAAAAAACCAATTAAAAAAATAAGTAGTACTCAATGTGGAAAAATTCAGGGGGTATGTTAAGATATGTATTATTAAATAATAAGTATAACTACTAATTAATAGGTAAGACAAAAATCTAATGTCGTGGCTATGCGCAAATGTATTCAGTGTAATGTGTCCTCAATATTATTGTGTACACGATGCATATACCTAGTACATCCAGGTGTAATGAATACCATTATATTTGCATTCTATGAAGACTAATAAATATAATATTATACATTCATATATATTTACATATTACCATTATTATATCAGATGGTAAATAATATGTTTTTGTATTTTTTACTTCCGAGTCAACGTGTAATTTATACCAGACCAAAACCATTTTCAAAATTTAGCATTCGAGTAGTGTATGATGTACTCTTAAAACTTTTAAAAAATATTCCACGTTATATAATAGCATATATTATATAAGTTACCAGTTCGTTGTTATTTACATTCTGTTATACCTAATATATATTCATAAAATGTCAATAACTTATAGTGAGTCAGTTGTCTAATGTCTTTCGTTCGTGCGTGCATCAATAGTCATAATGTTATACTCAATTTTATTGTTGTTGTTTGCATTTTAAGTGATCATTTTACGACTAATTATTAAATTCACATCGTATATCTCCGACTTAAATTTAAATAACAACTTACACATCTCTACATAAAAAACTAGCCAACCTACATTACAATATATTTCAAAGCAAATGTTTTACTAATCACAAAAATCCAATTATCTCTCAAATTTATTTTCTAATTATACCAGGAAACCCGGTTTGTAGGCAAAAAATAAATTTACTAAAAGATGCTTTAAAAAATATAATATAATTCCAAATATTTTCTTAAAAAAAAAAAAAAAAAAAAAATTAAAATGCATGATATTATATATCTCAGAAAAGTCAAAATAGTACTACTAATAGTTGCCCCCTTTTTCATATATTTTTGTTTTTGTTCCATTATTTATCTAATTTACTTATCACACTGTTATTAGTAGGTATATAGATTTTAAATATTCTTAAAAAAAGAAAATCTGTTGTTTAGAAATAATTAGAACAATTACATTTTAGATCTAGTATAATTTGATGTTATTTAAAGTTATTAAATATGAACAAAATTAAATTTATTAGGTTTTTAAATATTATAAACATCTTGCAAATTGTTATTATTCCTATAGGCAATATGTATTATGTATGTTATAATAATTTAAAAATATTTTATCAAATTTTGAGTAATTCTTTTAAATACCTCTTGGTAATGTAATGTACCTATTAAGTGCTATAAAACATTTCTACAGAAGCTTTTTAATTTTGGTTTTCGAGTCTTGTATATTTTATTGACGTTTCGCAATCATGCTCTCATAAATACTTGAGTATCATCTATTAAATTTCTACTATGGTAGACTTTGAAACTAAAAAAAAAAAGTTTTAAGACGGATGTGGACGTATTTCTTTGATTCTTATTTCTGATCGTGTTCAACTTGTATACCGAGTTAACACATTCTAACACGTCATAATCATTACTTCTGAACCATATACGATAACACCGCTGTGTTAACACTATTGACCTCTATAAAGATAGCTATAGTTTACAGCCAGTATATACTATACAAGGTGTTACGACGACGGTTATATAGTTATCAGTGTGTGCGGGCAATAAATACAAAATGGTAAAGCATGCGGTAGTTGTATTGCGAACCATGTTTGTATATGGGTACCGTCGACCGGTAATGGAAATGTTAAATAAAATAAAAAAATTGTTTAATCGTTACACGTCGTGTGAAAACTTTACGAGATGTCGTTTGTCACACACGACCGTATATATACACTTTGCGAACACTATACCCACACACATACACAGATACGCACAGACACGCACACATTTATCATCGCGAAAAAAAAACCACCTTTACTGCAATCTATCCAATTGCGTATGAAATTCAGATGAATTAAACGCGCGTGCTCGTTATTATAATAATATATTATGATGCTGCGCGATGACCAGACCTCGAGCGGGTTCTAATTGGCCAGTCGCGTGTTATAGTCCACCGATAAAATACAACACATTATATTATAGCCATAGTAAATATTATATATGTATAGGAACCTACAATGTACCAGGACAAGAGTAACATCACATAAACGATATGCATACGTATTATTATTGTATAGAGGTCCGAACGTGTATATAGGGCTGGTTTGATGAAAATCTGTAAGTATATATAAATTGTGGGTCCGAGCGCAGTGGTGGACTGCAGGAAAAGAGTATATATACATCGACCTTTTCAACCCGTCACATACATCATCCGGCGGCGGTGGAGGTGGACGTACAAATCCGGGAGCGGCGGCGGCGGTGGTGTAAAACTCATTTTGATTTATGACCCAAAAAGCACAAACTCGCACACACAAAGATATAGATTTAATGTTCTGACCCTGGCGAAATATGATTTTCGGCAAGCGGAAACTGTCAGGTCGTTCATCAACCACACCGCCGGCCGGGTATCGATCGTCCACCGCCTGTAGGTATAAACCCCATTAAAGAGGCGAAAAGACCGTATTTTTATACGTTATCCCTCATCTCCCCCCTCCCCCTTAACACGCTGGCAATACACTTTGGTGTGATTTAATACCCAGGCCTATACACAAACACACGTGTTTTTGAGGTTTTTGTACCGGAGATAATTGACACATATCATTAGTACGACATGACTGGTTCGTCTTGGGATCACAACTGCACTCGAGATAATGTTGTTGATACTTCCGATGTATTGCGTGAGCTGAGATAACAGAAACCCGATACAATATTGGCAAAATATTAATAGATGCTAAATTATTTTGAGAACGAAGTTTCGAGGATAGACAATCAAATTTCAGTTATCTCTTTTTATCATAATATCCTTATTGGTTCACACCATTAATATCCATTTAAGTATACTATTATATAACCCTCACCGTACATCCGTTGTATTTACATTTATGGCTGTGACAACAACTCCTACCGTTCTGAAGCTGATTGTCATAATTACATCCGTTGACGGGGTACGAGTTAAAAATGTTTCGTTTTACGTAGTATAAATAAAATCTCTTACTTTCCAGTATAAATTTAAAAAAAATATTTGTTTCCAATAAAAACTACACGAGGTAATATCATTATTATATAAATTAAAATTATACTTATTATAATATGATAGTGGTATAGTACTATAGTTAGAGTCGTAGAAACTTGAAAATCAATAAAATTATACAATCTCTCATCAACTCGTTGCGTTGGCTGGTGTTCAAGAAACATTCGGAGACGGTGGAAATATTTCGATCTTACGTATATGGTTTTGTATTAGTAAAATTATTCGGTAGTGTCTAAAATATGTGAACGGCGTCTTTATAAAAAAAATATTAAAATACATAATTTTAACCACATACAAATGTGTTACTCGTAACACTTGAATACATGCAGTTTATCACACATTCACACGGTCAAGTTAATAAATCTCACGCAACATAATTAAACATTCTACGGCAACATAAAAGTACAGAACAATAGGTATGTGTACTTGTACAACAAACAATAATTACAAAAAGACACAATTTGTGAGTATATATATATATATATAGCCCATAATATAAGCGCGGCATTTTTTAGGATGTACCACTGAAACCTTTATTGGTCAATATACTATAATACTGCAGAACTGTGTTTTATACAATACGATCTCGAACTATGAGATTGTTTCAAATGCATAACTACTCGAAGTCGAATGAAGATATTTTGCGTCCTAGGACAGTTATTTTTCCTATTATTGATTACCACACGTAATACTAATACCATATATGTACTGTTGCTAATAAAATATAATATTATTTAGAAGAAAACAAACATTTTTGGTTTATTCCTGCAGTGATTTATGATATTAAATAATTTATTGTGAACAATATACTTTACAGTGGTACGAGATTTTTTACAAAAAATAAAAAAAACTTACACCCGAGAACAGGAGCACCTAAATCCGGCCTTTCAGACACCATAAAATTTATCGCGTACTATATATACATTATGACGTATGTACAATATTAAAAACTTTTTGAAATTGCGCGTGACACAGCATGTCGTTGCAGTCTGCTACAGGTGGGTATAATATATTATAGAAGTGTGTGTGTGTATATATATATTTGAAGGCTGACGGGCGTTTGTCATTAACGCGGGGAAACAGCCGGAAAAGATTCTTTTGTGGGGGCGGCCGTGCCCTTTGTTGTGCCGTGTCCATGTTTTTCGGCGCGTGAACCGTGTCTTGTCCTGTCGCCTTTGACTAGATGGGAAACGAAACGCGACGTCACGGGATTAATATACACACACACGACGCCGCCGGTGTTTACCGCTTCTATATATAAATATAATATAATATATATTTGCGTTAAATGTTTAATTGCGTGTCTACGAGACCGATTAGGCGTGAACGTCGCGTATTTCCGTACGATTAAAATATTATCATCGCCGCAGCCGCGGGACTCGAATAATTGAAACGCGTTTGCCGGCAAGGCGGCAAAGGATCGCTCTTCGTAGAATATATTATAATGACTCGTGTGACACTGCTCTAGTGCAGTGGCGGTGTTTGGATTAACATGCGGCGGTATAAACGTGGTTAGTTGTTTTATATATATATATATCAGTATAAGCGCGAGCACAAGCTGTTAATCGAGTTTGAAATACGCTTTTGTATGAGACGACTTGACGATTCCGGTGTGTGTGTGTGTGTGTGTGTAAAATGGCCGTTAACGACGCGGATCGGGTTGGCTTTTACTATATATACACGGTCGTTGTAACGGCTAATCGTCACAGATAATCAACCGCCACTGCCGCTACTGCAGTCGACCGTAACGTTTTCGGACGCCGAGATACGTCCCGTCCGGGAAGGGTGTTTCCGGTAGCGATGGGCCGAACGGGGGTGGCGAACGGTCCCCGAATCCGACGTGCTTCCGAGTGTGTATACGATAGTATAATAAAGTGCGTACCGAGCACGATAATATTTTATAGGTACGATGATAGTAATATTGTCTCGGCCGTAACGATATACAATAACAATTATAAACGACCTCGCGGCGCGCACACGCTCACTTGTACAAAGGAAACGGGCGGGCTGCCGAGTGATTGATGACTGCAGCGCAGCGTGTCTAAACGATTTCTGGACGAAAACCGTGCGTACGATGTATCGGAATGGGTGAAAACGACCGCGAGAGGCCTCCACAAAAGCGAAACGTAATAATGATATTTTTTTTCCGCCGTTGCCACGTAATAATAATATTGTATTATACTACTACTACTACTACAACGCGTCATATATAAATAAAAATAATCGCCTGTTTATATTGTACACGAGTAGCGTAGATCGTCGCGGACGAAAACGCGAAAAGTGCAGCTCGCGCGACCTGAGACTTGCACTGTTTTCCGAAGAAATCGGTCGTCATGGCAAATTACCGCTGTCCGTCGCCACTGCAGACGTCTAACTATTCGTCCGACAACGACCAAGAGTACCGTTGCCCGAAATATCAGCTTCTAGAAGTCGATCGTTGCGGGCTGCACGGTCGTCGTGGCGGTTATTTGTCGACCGTCGTGGGTTGGCTGTGGCGAGCCTTCTGCCATCGAAAAGTCGGGACACCGACAGATCAGCGACCTGCAAAGATCACATTTCCCGAGAAACTCGTCGTTCTCGTGAAACACAACCGCAGCGGCGTTTTCGCCATCTTGAAAACGCCGTCGTCGTCTTCTCGGCCCTCATCTTACTCGCACCGCCCCAGTAAGTTACGAAACAGTCACTGCTGTGGCGGCGAGTCGTCTTAAATCAGTGGCGGTGAACGGACTAGCTGTGTTCGCGTTTCACCCACCGATATCGTCGATAATTCAAGTAGTTTTTCAGTCCATACATCGTCTCTGGTCTCGGTCCTTTATATTTAATTAATTAATTTATTATTATTCGTATAATATACCACAGTACGGGTTACTGCTGAAATACGATGTAGTTTTTTTATTTTCAATATAAAATATTATTTTATTTGAAATTATTATCGATCACGTGTCGAGATAAAAATAATGTATCGTTAAGTATTTAAAGTTATTAAATCGTTACATAAAATAAAAATTTGAAACGGTGACGATTGTTGCGTGGTATCGCGTGTGACTACTTATCGTGGTCAGTAAACCAAACAATGAAATAACGATTATACATTATATTTACCAATAACATACATTTTAATGACACGAAGCAGTTAAAGTCAATAACAATTTACGGCGTAATTGTGTTTTTTTTTACGAAATAGTACGTAATGCACAATAAGTTTATTGTACTATCTAGTTAAAATGTAATAATAATATAAATAATTTACGGATGTTCGTAACGCGTTTAATATAGATAATACCTCGCGCTACTCGGATTGTTATTCTCGAGTATTCGATCATAATAGAAACTCGTACCATCATAATAAAGGTATTATAATAAAATATTAACATAATATTATAATATAGGTATAGGATAAGCGTACGCGTATAAATAGCTAAATATTATTTACGAGTGTATACGTTTCAATTCGACGCGCATAAATCACACGGCCGACCATCAACAATAACGCAGTTTTGTTCGTGTGCGTATACATAAGTAAAATAAAAATAAAAAAAAGTACATTGTATGTATTATTGTTATTATTATATCACCGACTATTCCGCAATAACGAGTCGTCCGGTGTAATATATTAAAATATCGTTGTCGGAGGGGTTGTGTGCGTTCGGAAGGGGCGACGACGACAACGAAGACAAATAATACATAAACGATTGCGGCAGATAAACGTTTCGCGATTACACTCGAATCCTCCCGGCGTGTAGTAGGTACTGCACACCCGTCAGCTGTCATAATTTCTTTTCGGTGTTATTATTATCATTATTATTTAAATTTGTTTTATCATTTTCCAGATAGTGTCACCGATATTTTAACACGCCCTTTCGGGTGTCCAACTCGCGTAGCGGCGCGCACACAACAGTGGCGGTGGTGGCGGCATCGGCGGTGACGACAATAGCGGCTGCGACGACGACCCCTTTTTCGATGGCCCTTGTTTGCGGTCTGTCGTTTCACGGGGTTCAGACCGAACGACAGGCCGCGTGTTAAACGGCTAATATTGTAATGACTCAAAGGCACGCCACCCCATTCATCACCTGCCGCCACGACCACTGGAGACTGCGGCCTACTTGAACACTTCAATTAGCATTTTTGTACGTTATTTAATATAGCATTATGTGCGTTTTAATGCCAAAAAATAAATCGAAAAGGCGACGACCGCTTTTGATGTCGGTTTTGGTACACGCACAATTTATTTGCAATTGAACGGGGAATGGTAACGACAATACTACATTATTCTAAACATATAAACATTACCCTATAGGACCCTTAGGTATCTATAATAGTTTTGTAAACATTATGTTGCATACGACGATTGTTCACGCAGTTAAATACCAAACTGAAGAAGCTAAATACATTGAAATCAAAACACATTATTCTACATTTTTTAATGTTTCTTTAAAAAAAAAATAAATAAATAAAAACTATTATACTATTATGTGTAGAAATGTGACAAAAAAAAAATCATTTTTTTTCTCTTCGTAATTTCGTTAAAAATCATAGATGTTAGCTTCCAGTTGACTTACAAGTACTAGTTGAAACTTTGGAAATCGTTCTTTTGTGTATGTATTATAGAATATTATCATATTATGCATAACGATCATAATACTCCTGTGGTATACTTACTTTCGCACAGAGTTGAAAGTTGTATAATATAGGTATTGGTGTACTACATGACACCTATATAATGTTAAGTACTGAAACAAAAAATGATGATGACATACGCAATACTATATTGTTATCGTCACGTAGTAGTATAACAATAATGTATTTAAGTTCTTAGTCGAGTGTAAATTATATAGGTTTATTATTAATTATTAAATTAAATGTTTTAAACAATATGGTATAGTAAGGAATTTTCACTTACGATTATACTAATTAGTCATTACAATAACTAAATTTGGATAATTATTCATCTAAATGTTGGATAATATTTGAAATTTCAAAATGGCGGAAAAAGAAATTCATAATATATTTTTAGGAATAATAACGTTTGATACCTCTACTTCTATGTAATAATTACTATTTCGCTATTTCTGTTGATAGTAAAATATGCGTTTATATTATATAATATAATTTATAGTGGCTTGGACCATATTGCAATAATAATAAATTTATTACAAAAACTAAAAAATATCATCTCTATTTGTATCTTGGTGTACGCCATACGGTGTATAGAATATTATAGTGTATATTATAGTGAACTGTTGAGAACTAACAATTTTTTTAGTACATAAAATAGTTTAATTATTTATTCCTTTTTTTTTATTTACGAATTTTATTTCAAATCATATTAAACGTAAAATAATAACCGATTTGTTATTTTTTCGTTATTGTTATATTATATTATATAAAACATATAAAATATTATACTATATATACTAACAAAAAAAGAATAATAATAAAAATAGAACGTTTGACCGTTGTGCAAACATATAGGTACTTTTAATTTCAAACGAAATAAACTATTATTAATGCATAATCAGTATAACCGACCATGACGAATCGATTTGAAAGTAATTCTGTGTAGAACTGAATATAGGTAAGTACAATTATAATTTTTTTCAACAGTTAGTGCCAGGTCAATAATATTGTTTTTAATAATAATATGTAATGCGATTTAAAACATGTCTACAACCAAAGATTAATAATTTCACTTTCATATATGAGATATGACTATGATTATTATTATTTTTCAATAACTAATGAGTAATGACACACAAAGTGCCTCCAAAATATCAATACAACATTAATCTAGTGTAAGACATTGGCGGTATCCCGTAGTTATGAAGGTTCATCTTGTTAAAATTATTTTATATATTTTTAATTTATTTATAATTTACATTATATTATTTTATATTGATGTGAAATATTCATAATATTGTCATACTTAAATTAATATGTTTTTAGAAACCTGATATATTATAATATTATTTAAAAACTCGACCACGTAGGTAAAATGCGTCAATATCAAAATTATTATGAATAGGTGAGTAATTGTTTGTTTTTCGTTAAATAGTATTTCAGGATTGAGGAAATATGCAATTAATAAATTATGTCATACGCCACAGATATTGAAGTCATTGAAACAAAGGCATAGATGCTATTACCTATTCGCTAAATGATTGAATTGCATTTCATAATTTATAAACATAACATTAAAATTAATTAATTGTTATTTAAAATATTTTTAGAGTTAAATGTTATTCAAACATAACATTGATAATTAGATAATAATGTAGGTATATGAAACATTATAATGTAAGAAATAACCTAATATATAATTATATCCAACGATTTGGTATAATTTTAATGACCTTTAAGGCTCATTAATTCGAGGTAACATATCGATTTTCTTATATTATGTTTTTTACAATGTTATAATTATTTTTGTGATTAGGATATTTTAATTTGCTGCTATTTTAAAAACATGTATGGGTCGAATAATTACTAATTCATTAGCTACAAAATAATATATATTATGTTTAGAGTACTTACACTGATTTATTTACCACAATGGCATCATATATCTTGCCGCTGATTCGACATTATTGTTATTATTTAATAAATAAATTATTTAAATATTTTGATAAATGAATTGACTAAAAGTGAGTAAGTTTTCAAGAATACGAAGAGGATTTATAATACTTAAATTTTAGTTTTTCAATATTTAATGATTCATCCCATAATATGAAGTACATACATATTGTGAATTGAGTTACTTATGACTTTATTTTGATACGTTAATATTCTAGCTGTCTTTAATATAAAAACTGAATTAGTTGTAGTTTAATCGAATATATATAATATATAATTTATAAATTAACTAATCTGCAATTATAAATTGTACGCAGTTGAACATTGTTGCTATTATCATTATTATTATTAAAATAATAAATAATATTAACGTAATATCATCAATAATTATTTCGTGCGAGTTATAAGTTGATAATTAAGTGTACTTTTTTCGTTGATAAACGATAGACGATAATACACGTTTTTATTTTTTAAATAATGAATAACTTATTGTATGTATTTCAGCAACCTTAGATCTTATACTAAAAACTTTAAAAGTTATCGTAATTATTTTATAAGCAGTCAATAACACGTGATAATTTATTATAATTGATTTATATATTATATTATATAAACTCAAACAAATAATAATTGCCATTTAATTACAATGGCAGTTTAATTGTAGATTTTAAGTAGGTATATTGTTGTTATTATCAAACAGTATTAGATACATGTATAATGTATATATGATATACATTATACATACATTTATATATTTTATATTTCGCTTGATAAGTGAAAGAATACAAATATGAAATGCATTTCAGTGTAATTCAATTTGCATAAATATAAAATATTTATTTGATTATACTGTATACCACAACCTACGTACATAAATAATGTCCCTATTAAATCGGTTTAAAACTCGCCATTTCTTTCACTATTTTGTCGGGCAATAACCATTACTCATTTAATGTGTAAACGGAAAATACAATGTTTGTCTTACGTAATAAATAATCTAGTATAAACGAATGCGTAGTCAAATCATTTACTATTATATTCACTCGTAAGTGGATAAATTATTAGAAAGAAAATATTGATATTTCTACAATAGAAAATAAGTGATATTAAATATATTTCTTTTACTAATAATGAGTATTTTATTTTAATTTTTTTAGCATATAATATATTAAGTCTTTAAATGGGCCGTTAAATCTCAAAGAAATCACAATCGTTAGTTTTTCTAATCAAATAGGTTCAATAATAAATCTTTAAAATTGTAATTAAAAATTTAAAACTGCGTGCTGGTTTTCAATTTCAATTTCACTGTGAAATTTATTGGACTTTCGTCATCATTTTAACCGGCGTAAACAAGCTCTGATAGGATACTATTCAACGATCATCGGCACAATTTAAAAATATATTATTTATTTAATTATATACTGTTTACGTATATAAGCATGTATGTTACGTTCGTCCGGAACGACGCATCTCTCACGCGTAAATACGTCATCAAATGCGTGTAGGCTTTATAGTACATCGACCTGTAAGTGGCGAATTACTTTTTGTTAGACAAATAAGTATGTTATCGGGTTGACTTATTTCTACCGGAGGCGGTATATTAAATCTATAGTTTGTATGTACACATGCTGCTTGAACAGGCACATTTATTATATTATAATATAATGACGTGGTTAGGTATATAATATAATAATAATACACCGTATACAAGATAAATCAACAGCTCGACCGAGAATATTATACCACGTGTATGTGTTTGTATGCGAATAATGCACACGACTGAACTGAATTTAATTTTAAACAATGTGACTTCGTCAACACAGATATTGCGGTCGTGTAACGTGGCTGAGAGGATCAGAATTGGCGGTAAACCTCTAAACATGCACTGCAGGATTTAATAGTTGTGAGCTATAAAACTATGCTGCCACTGTTACATATTTAGGTGCGTATTTAATTGTTGAAACTATTCTAATATTATTATATATGTAATATCCTTTGAGTTTATACATACTTCCAGACACGTGCGTATTTAGATTTCCGCATAACTATATTAGACTAGAGAATTATATACGCCGTGTACAACAACAATTCATATCTATTTTAAATATAGTTGATATTTCTTTGATTCATTACTTCCAAAATAAAATAACACGATTTTATTTTATTTTCTTACTAGGTAAAAATATGAAAATGACAACCCCCCTTTCACATACACACACTAAATTTGATCGTCGACGTCATCCTCACCAAAAACCTCTGATCAAGTTAGTATTAGAACATTCGTTATTTTTTGTGATCCAGTTTAGAATTTCACTTGCATAACAAAACACAATAATCATTCCAACGCAATTTTTTCTTTTCTTTACCAGGTCATCGAGACTAATAGCAATATCGTTATATAATTTTGAACGATCGAAATAAATTAAACTGACCATAACCGGTACTATATTTTCTATTTTATTAAATCTCTGTTTTAATGTAGGTGCTTAAGTTCACGGAAAAAAATATGCGTCGGTGTAACTCGCTATAGGTATTAATTATTTCGATCAAAATGAACGGATTACAAGAAAGTCTCCTATATAATATTTTAGATTCCGAGCAAAGCGATGAATGAATTGATTTTATCGTGATATGGTTTTTTTTTATGATTACCTACACGATAAGTCGTCGATAAAATGCTTCAATATGGGGGTGATTTTAGATACCTTCCAAATTAGATCTAGTTTGTATTATAAAGAATTCAAACTTAAATATTCCCAAAGTTTATTTTTTTAATCGAGAAAAATAAAGAAAAAAAGTGAAATTTTATGCAAATTCAATTTTCGACAAAAGTTATTTTGTTTTGATATAACTTGAAAATGAATAACCATATATACTTGAAATTTTCATGAAATGTATGTATTATAGTTTTTTTATTTACAATAAGATTTTCAAAATATTTTGACAATTATTTAGTGTATAATAAAAGCACAAAAAAATTGTTTTTATAAATATCGATTAAAAAATGATAGCTTAGTAGAAATACTTATAATTTATTACATGCCAAGCTTATCATAATATAAATTATTTATTTTTCAATTAGAAAATATAAAAAATCTATAGTAAAATTGCAATATTTTTGAAGTTAGAATTTCGATAAAATTCATAAAAAATTGAAAATAAATAAATTATTTTGTAGTTGAAAATTCATAAAAATTAAATAATACCATTCGACATCAATGTACATCAGAGCGGTACTCACTTGCCTACTTTTTTTTGTTTATTTTTAACCACTATTGGTTACATAATACATATTTTATTTTCTGTAACCAATGAAAACCATAATATATATAAACATTAAAATATTCGATTTTCGTGAGTCAAAATGAAATTCACGCATATGCCATAACAATGTATAACGGTTAAAATATAAGACTATAAACACTCCTCTAGTCCCTTAGTCTCAAGGTACCTATATAGGTGTTAATTTAAGTGCCAACTTTTCCAGTACCTATAGTTTATAAGTCCATAAGCCTCATTTAAATGTACATTAATATTATTAATTTATATAATACATAATATGATATAGATCTATATAACTTAGATTATATTCACAACTTAATATTTTAGTATAAAAACTTATTTTTATTTAAAACCACATTATATATTGGATATATTTATTATACGTAATATGATTTAATTATAAAAAAACTGGTCTTTTAGACAATACGTGAATGTAATTACCTGGTGTTCGGTTGATTTTAGTACGGTAAGTCCGTAAGGGTAGTTTGAGATAGCTCGTAAAAAGTTCCAAAAAAATAATAGTGCATTAAGACGAGTTGGTGATCTGGATTAAATGCCTTCTACCTGACGACTGCACTATATTTATTATATTATCATGGACTCAAATCGATTGATCTTATACATACCTAGTTACGGTATACCTAGCTATAACTCACGAGTCACGAGTATAGGGTTTTGAACGGCGACAATGAAAACAATGAAAAACTAATTTCGCCAATTTTTCTTAACACAACCTTTTACTTCTACACATATACCATAATGTGTGTACTTACATATTGTTATGTATAATATATATATACATATAAGGCATTTTGTTTGACATTGTAGTCTGCTCTTGAGCCCGCATCGTACTAAATAAATCATGAGTTATAATGTATTATATTTTTCTAATGCGTGAAACTTATACATGAAATGTGCGGAGCTGAGTCGTTACGTTGTGTAACGGAGGAGAAGTAGAAAAAAATAAACCTTGAAAATAAAAACACAAAATTAAAAGTGATTTCTCCGATAAAACGGGTCCTGCTGGTGCGCTGTCACATCAAACTCGATACGCACATTGGAGTGGCGCTAATTCTCCACCCGCGCCACCGACAGACGCACCGTGTCCACTAGCCCCACAGGCTTGTCGTCGTTATTATTAGCAATCCTTTTAGCGTCAGTTGTCCGAACGGCTTTTCGGTCTGTCACGCAACACATTCGTGCCGACGGTACGCCCTTACACACACGCATGTCCATGCAAACACGTGTTTTCTGGCTTATAATGGGGTCCAACGGAAAAAAAAAAAACGTGCAACAGTACGTCGGTGCTCGGGTTGCGGACGTCGACATGACGGGATGATTGGACGGGAAGTGTTTCGAAAAGCCCCATAAAAATCGTAATAATAATAAATAATAATGATACTCGACACTGTCACCGACGTGTGTAACACGATAGAGTGTGTGCACACATGCCGTTATAGACGAGAAGACGACTCTTGCACCATTGACCATATATATTGGCGAAGTTTCTTTAAAACATGCTCCGAAGTCTTCGGGTCTTTGATTTATATTTTTTTTTTCATTTGATTCTGACGCGCTAAACCGATAAAACACAATAGCTAGGTACCAAGCATACTCGTCGGATTTGCAAAGTATACGCGGATCTATACGTATGGTCTCACATAATACTAAATATAACTCTAATACACGTGGTCGTCGAAACTCGTATATTTCTCCGCTGTCCATCGTGGAGATGTGACCGTAATAATTTATTACGTTTAGAAACGACGATCATTGATATCAGGTTTGACAATGATAATTTAAAATTGTATTTTATGAGAGTATTTCGTATTCACTTCAAAATAATTTTGTTTGGACCTTTTATTATTTTTTAAATTTTTAATATTATATATTTTTATAGGCACAAAATGGTTATTAATATGATTACCCGTGAACATTATTATAATAGTAACGATAATGCATAATAAATGTAATAAAATATAAATTAAGTAAATTATTATAAATGATGCATATAAAGACAAACTTTTAGTAATTTATGTATTAATTATACTCAATGTTAATTAATATATATATATTTAGCATGATTAATTTATAATTCATTGCTTTTTAGATTTGACACATTGATATTTATAATTTGTATATTAATGTCGACTCAATAAATTACAAAGAACATTAATTTATTAAAAATTAAATTTTTTTTCTGTTAGAATTTTTATTAGCTTACATACAGTATACGTACTTTGTGGTGACTCAGTTAAAATTTAAAATCATTTTAATTTTATTTATTTTTAAATTAAAGTTTAAAAATATGTGTATAATTAGTAATAATGATAAAAAAAGTTATACACTAAAAGTTACCTTACCTATTATGTTTTATGATTATTTAATCCCGGGAAATCGTTATCACATTTATAAATTCGTTTAAATTCGTGTACCTATTGAATATATTAACGGGTACGAGTATAGTTTAAACACTAATTTTGCTAGTTCTAAATCGTGAGTGTTGAGATACAAATAAATTGCTATAAGACATTTCAAATTGAAATATACTTTATATATGATATATAAGATACGATGTCAGAGGCAGCACGTGTTCCAATTATTCAACCAGGTAATACACTATACACACAACTGTAGTTTGTAAAAATGATTCAATACGATTATTATATAAATTATTAAACGTATTATTATTATTATTATTATTATACCCTATAGATATCAAAGCATAATATATTATCATTATATCGGTATATGAAACATAAATACTAAAAAAAAAAAACGAAACCCATGACGAATTGTTTATGCGCCCTTGGTTTTGCATGTGAGCGTGTATATTATTTTTTATCGATTTACGAAACGACAAACTTCTTTCGTGTTGTATATATATTTTTTCTAATTTATTTATTATTACCATTTACACATGTTGTACGCATTTTGCAGTCGGCTTTTAAAAACCATATAATATATAGTTATTTAGCAATAAATAATATTTACTTCACTTAATAAAACATCAATTCCAACACGTAATATTATTATAATATTTTCCTGGAGCTCTTTGTGTAATCTACAATAATATTTTCTCTTAAAAATCTAAACATTTGGAACTCTGTCAAAATTAAAATTATTTAACCTAGGAGTCTAAATTTTTAATAATTCCTATTATCATATTAACTATGAAAATATTCGTTACAATAAATATTTTTTCTGTAAAGAAGCCGAAAGTAACTTCAAATCTTCCACTGTATTATAACTTAGTTTTTATTTTTTATCAAAGAGAATGACTAAGTAATGATTTCAAGTCATAACTTGTACGTGCCAATTAATACGCTGTCAACATTTATTTATTATATTATTATTTGTACAACAGTATTAATGATAAACGGAATTATGACTACAATAACAAGATCAAATAATGTTATAAAATAAGACTATACCTATTCCAGTCCTGTAGGTTCCAAATAACTCTACTTTTTAATAGTTAATGTTTATTGTTTATCGTTATCATTACTCATTAATGACTATTAAACTACCTACACACCTCGTAATTACGCTTTTGCAGTTGCATCACTATTAACTAGCAAGTATATTAGTGACTAGCACTTACCAATACCTACTTGTATATTGATTTAGACATAGATATTTAAAATTCTAACCATTATAGGTATACTTAATATTATTACTAAGTGACGATACATGTGTGCGTGTGATCTCACGTCCCACTCTTTAAAAATTTAAAAACTGTAAAAATAATAGTTTTCCAAATAAATATTATTAATTTGTGATTATACTTATACAAATAAAACATCGAAACTTACATTGCTATAAATTTAAAGTTTTTTCCATTTTCGCTTCAAAATTATACACAAATTAATGTACCTAATGAGTTTTATTAGTATGGCAGCCGTATACGGTTAGGTTAGTTTTACTTTATACTGATTATTAATAATTTTTTTTTGTAAAAATAATAGACGACAACACAAATAAACCATAAAAAACCGCATTTCGACACATTTCTTGTCGTGAAAATGTGCACGTGTACAGCTACATTTTTACATACACGACAAAGTAAAAGAAGAGATGAAATTTATGGCGTCAATTCTTTAAGGGATGTTGTGGAGTGCATTGTATGTATGTATCATGCACGTACGTGTGTACTTTCAAAACATCTGGAAGCTAATAGTTTTCCGATCGTACCGGAACAAAATGCCAACACGAAAGTACATACATCCAAAAGGTGTAGAAATCCGAATTGAGTTATGACCCGTTCCGCGACGTCGACCGGATTTATCGCCCCGTTCGTAATTATTGGTCGTAAAAGTCAACCGTATATATCGGTGCACCGACGACCAACGGACACCCGTATAACTGAATTATCATAAAATATACATAATAAACGTCGTATACGAGCTTGGATAAGTATGGTTTTTTTTTTTTTTTTTTTAACACAGTTTATAAATTTTTTTTACGACCCAATATATACGGGAATAGTATCGTTTTTGTCCGTCGCCTCGGGTCGTTAAATTTCCAAAATGGGTTCGGCGTGTCTCTAACAGTTTCTACATAATTATAATACACATCACGTTCGTATAATATGTACACACAATCACACATATACACAAATTGGATGCGCTCATACGATAGCAATTGAAAAAAAAAAAGTAATAAAATAATAAACTTAAATATACATATGTATATGCATATATAGAATGATGTATACTAATAATTTATTTAGTATTTTATCAATAGCTAAATCCTATGTAATAATAACCGTTCAAAATACACATGAAATCATAATTAACTGCAAAACACGTTTGCTTTGGTCATAAATAACAAACATAAGGCCACTTTCCAATTTTTCCATGGCATATAATTCACATCAATAATCCGTAACATAATATATTACACTTGCATGATGTGTATACAGTTTATTATATTTTACAAATAATAATAATGTTGAAACCTAGGTAATTCGTTATTTCGAAATTGATAAAAAAAACATTTAAGACTTATTTAAATGTTTGTAGTTTACTTCGTAATTAACTAGAAATTGTGTGTATAATATGATTTTTTTCCGCTTATTATTAGTTATTTGTTTACAAAATAAATTAATAATAATAATCCACTTCAAGCTTTTAAAGAAAATAATATTTCCTAACACTCAATCTTCAAGGAACACATTAAGATGTTTCTTATAGTAATGGTTTTAGGTAGATATATGAAATTATTCAAGTATTTTTAAATATATTAACAAAGTTCTGAATAATTTGTATAAAACATAAAAATCTATAAAATACATATTTATAGTACATAAAATAATATGAAATATATTATGTTAATATAATATTATGCTAGTCATAGTGTGTAATATTTTAAGCTGTTAGTTCATAAAATATGTATAAATTTAATAAATTCTGCGGACAAGTCATAAAATATATTTTTAAATAATATCGCGACGATACACCAAACTAATGTGCATATTTAATTGTAAATTATTGCTGAGATTTTTTTTTCCAAATAATTCTTTTTTAAAAAAGATATTCTCAGATTATCCATTATAATGCCATTTATTATTCAAATATTTACATGGTCTGATCTGAATGAGGGTCTTAAATGAATATTATTCGTGGAAATTTCGTATCTATCAAATCTTGTTAATATTTTATAGAAATTTCATCCATAAATACACATTTAATGTTCTAATACTAGTAAATAGTTGATAATTAAGCATCCCACATGCACGGCGTTGCCTTGTACCTATTTATTTTCTGGTATATTTACTATTTAATAAACATATGCAATATCATTAAAACATTGTTTATTCAAATTTACTATAATCATTCGCTTTTATAATACGATATGCAAATGCTTAGGTTAATTTTAGACCCGAGGTATGTATTTCATATCGTATGTGAACGCTGTATTTTCATATATAGGTACAGGAAATGTCAATTTAAAAATTATCTATTTTATTTGAATATATATCGCATTACAACTGGGGTTCATTATTATTGTGAATTATTTGCTCTAGCCATAAAAAAAAATAATAATAATAATAATTATAAATGTCAAAGTTATTACTAATATTTTTTTTTCTATTTGGATGGTAATAAAAAAAAATAATTGAATAAAAAAAATAATACGCAATCGTACTAAGCTAGCCAATAAAACAATAACGATACACACGGTATGATGTATAATATTATTATACGGTAGCGTTGTTGATTATTGTAATATTGTGTGTCATTAAACTAATTTAGTGTTAATTTATTCACCGCATGGCACAGAACCACTAAACGGGGAATATTATTAGAATAACGTCGGTCGTTCGGGAAAAATGTTGTTAGGATCCGAATGCAATTTGAGTTTGAGGACATTTACAATATTACATAGCCGTACATAGATTATATACTTCGATATTAGGTACACAACAGCAGTGTTATTACAGCCATAACCTTAATATTAGTATAAAGTTTATGGCTTATGATTATAAAAAATTAATGGTATGAGGCGAGTTGCTTTTATCGAGTCACACGTTAATAATGTAAATGATTTCGTTATTTTATACTATATTACAATTATTATAATATTTTTAGGCTGTATATCAGTTCCGTCCCAACGATAAAAAAAATGTGTAATCCGAATTTCGGCTATGGTTTTTTTCTGTTTTTTGGGTTACCTATTATATACTATCAGAGGTGATGTATACCTACTGTTTGCGTCCTAGATTTTATTTAATAGTTAAGCTGAGTCTGAATCAAAAAGGTCATAATCTACTTGCATCTCAGTATACATTTTTTTTATAACAGAGTTGGGTCTCAAAAATTGATATTAAAAATAAATTATTTGATTACACTTTGTTATTATACGAATATACCTAGTGAGTTTAAACAATACATCCGTTTTTTTGCACAGTACTAATTGTATTCAACAGTATCATAAATAAATATAATATATTTAATAACAAAGTTATTCTAGATTTACTGATTTTATTATTAAGAAAAAAAATAATTTTACGTTTAAGTTTAAATTAATATAATATGTCTACATTTGTATTAAATTTATTCACATTGCATTTAAAATTCTATTAAATTTTAATTATATCGTATAGCAAAAAAAATTAAAAACATATAAACATTGGACAGAATTAACTATAGATACTTACATATTATAATATACTACATGTATTTATGACTTAAATATATATATATAAAATATTTAAAGATAAACATAAAATAATAACAAAATATATTCGTTTATTGGGTTGAAGTGTCACATTTTTTATACTTAAAACTTATAAGAGAGTTGGTATAGATAAAAAAATGTTTGCAAATCATTGATTATATGCATAATATTGTTTATATTTATGTTGTAAAAGATTATTTGGGATATGTATACAGCGTACATAATATTATTTTATATTACAAGTTTCAACTCGTCTCTCTATCTGTCTCTATATATACAATTATATGCGTAATAAATAATATATAATATTATGAATTTACGATATAAGTTTATTTTACCTATCAACAAAATTATTATCATACAAATCGTTAGTAATCGTATAATCGATCGAACCGAAACAGTGCGCGTCTCTATGTACATGTTAATAATGTTGTAATTTTTATTAATATATAGTGAGGCTCGCTGCGGTACCGCTATTAAGCAATATACTTATATACACATTATACGCACGCAGTTAAAAATCAAATACAAATCACTTTTTGACACGGTCTTCATAGTTTGACATCGGGTCGTTTTAATCGTTTCATTTTTAACTTCGTAATATTTATAATAGACTATATGTATAACAATTCTGGGCTTGCGGTCATGTATATATATATTACAATACAGCTGTAAAGTTTTTTTTTTCCGTGCACAATACTCGGGACTCGACACAGACGTTTAGTTCTAATTAAATATACGTATATATATATGTATATATTTTAATTCGTTTCGGTCGAGTTGGACGAGCTTTTGATGGACAAACTCTGTACCACGCGGGAGGAGGAGAACGTCTCGCGACACGATCGTTTGATAATAATATAATACGTCTAGGATGACGACGAGTTTAACGACCCAACTTTTAATAACTGTTGCTTTGGCACGGCGGGTTCGCGTGTGTATCTGATATAAATAAGTAAAAAAAAAACACATATATCTACATTGCATGAAATTATAATCATAATAATTACCATTAATCATTCGGTGAACTTACTGACGCCGCTACCGCCGGGACACGATGACAAAGAGCAAGAGGTAAAAAAACAATACGGGGCCAGCAACACAATGCACTGTAATTATACGTAAATTCTATACAACACTATATATCATAATAACATTATATTATATAGCTCGTAGTATTATTAGTCTATGTGTTCGGTATATGAATATAATAATATATTATGATATCGGTTGTGGCGTGAGGTAAACCTACGTCGGTTATTCTTTTCATATTGGTGTTCTCTTTTTTTTTTTTTTAATTAGGTACGCCCAAGACATGTGATACGAATAGCTCTAGACGTAATGATCATTTTATTACGTCACAGTTGAAATCCTCTGATCACTACGGCATTGTGCGTGCGCGGTTGGAGATGTCCCAACCACGTCTTTGTCGTCGTCATGGTATAATGAAGCGGCGGCAGCCGTTTTGAATTAACAAATTAGAAACTTTTCTTCAACTACCCTCCGTTTTCAAACGGTTTAGTTAATCAATCTTTGCTCTAAAACGAACATTTTTTTTTTTTACAAACCGTTAAAAAAAGCTATCAACTAACAGTTATTTTTGAAAAAAAAATGATTTGTCGGGTAGGCCTCAGCAAGAAAATGTACGATTTTTTTCTTTATTTCAGTCAACAGGTCTGCAATTTAACATTTTTTTAATGCCATAATTAAATATATACCTAAAAGATGTATATTATAAAAAAAAAAAAATGTGTATAATAACTTGAAATAGAATGTTAGTTAGGTATAATGTTTAACCACGCTTAAACCATGTAGACTGTAGAGAATACATACCGTTTACAATAAAATTTATGAAAATTAAATAGATAATTGTTTTCTTGCGTTATTTTTAAACTATTGTTGAACAAGTACAATGATAAAATTATCAATAATTTTCAACTCTTAACAACAATTATTTAGAATTAATTTAATAACGAATAATTTTGGATCTCGTTGATTTCTGACTTACGGTAGTCTTTACATACCTATGGGCTATTATACTGGTTATATAAAATATTAAGTGTAAAAAGTTAATTTATTAAAACATTTTCTTAATAGGTTAGGTTTCCCTGCTATTTTATCATATACTACCAAAAGTAATCTCCTACATTATATCAATGGTTTCTGTTGTCACCGAGTATCCATGCATAATGACTAGAACATAATATTTTCTGAAAGTTATAAGGGCGCCTACTCATAATATTATTGATGGTACAATACATTTTTTAACGTCGCAGGATTAACACCGTAATATACAGTAATGTACGCGAAATACAATAACAGTAATATTACAACGAGCCTGGTAATTTTCTACAGCATCATTTAAGGGTACACCGTATATGGGTAATAGCTACATAACGCGCGAATATCGCAGCAGATTCGCCATTTAAGTACAATGGGTTAATACAACGCCCGTGATAATAGTGATAATAAAAGCGATAATAAAAATATCATATTATATATATACTGTACATTAGGTACCAACTATACTAACTGTGGCTGCGTTTATGTACGGCAGCAATTCGATACCGTAAAACGTTTGTACAATAATATTATTATCAAGCTGCACAATGCTGCAGGCGCGCGCAGTGAAATTCGATTATTGTCGAGCCGGTATTATACGGTTTTTACTCCAAATTAAAAAAATATAATATAATATAATGGTATACAATATGTATAATAACAAATGGGTGACAATGCGCGATCCGATAATCGTCACAAAAAAAAAAAAAAAAAATCGCGTGTTATTAACGTAGTCGTTATTATGTTATTGTTGTATTTCGATGTCGGCGTGCGCTAATCTGTATAAATAGTGTTTCGCATAGAAATAGGGTTTTCGAATAATATGATAATAATAATAATAATAGTTGTCAACAGGCCTGCGAGCGCGCGTGCAGTGTGTCGGCGTACAGCAGTCGTCGTCGTCGTCGTCGTCGTCGTCGTAGCCGTCGTGTTATTGGAGGTGTCAAACATCGCATGCGTTATAATATCGGTCTTGTGCGCCCCATAAAGAGGGATGAGTGCTTTACAGTAGTTGACAGGTAGTAATTCAAAACCCCGTTGTGTGTGCAGAAAACTCGGCTCGCACGCACGTACACAAACACACGCACTGAGCTCCAACACACTGGGGTCTTTATCCGGGCATCCATCAACCGGGCTTATCTCGTACCGAGGATGACAGCTGCGAATTAATATCGGATTTCATCAATTACCATCTCTCATTCGCCCGGGGTCGGGGGTTTGGGGAATAGCAGGTTACGTCGTCCAATACATTATTCATGTATTATTATTGTCGAAAGAGGAAAAAAAACCCGAAATAAAGGAAAAACAGGACTTTAAAAATGTTTTTTTTTTTTGTACTTATAATATTATTGTGCACAGCTTCTAATGTAATTAGGAGTGACAGTGCACAGCAGACGTTTCGACTTTCATACGATGATGTAATGCGTGTACACACATATTATAATACTGTATTGGTAGATAGCTCAGCTCATATAGTTTGCTATTATTTACAGCTTTTTTTCTGTATACTTACTCTGTATATAGCAATGTCTAGTCTTGTCGCTGCAGACTGCGCAGTATATTAGTTTGTCGGTCATGAGTAGTTATACGAATTTTGTCTCTTGAATACAGTATTTATAAATTCAAGTATTATGGATTTCATTAAAATTATTTGCACATTGCCGGAAAAACGGAAAATTCACCGTCAAGGGGTCAAAGAATAAACTTCTGCGTGAACTTGCTTCAGACACCGGGGCTTTTTATTCTCGAATGGATCAAAAACATATCTCGACTATTATATAATATTATTACAATAGTCAAATTAACGTATTTTCGAGCAGCTTCTCGCAGTCGACGATTTATTATGTCTATTAGATGTCATAAAAAAAAAAAAAAAAAAAAAAATGGGATGAGAATATTTCGTTTATCCCGAGAAGGTACCCCCTGCAGATAAGATACTATATTGTTTCGCTCAAAGTCTCTACGTTATAATTTCGATTCGTCATGTGGCACGTCGGTTTCGCTTTACTCGATAGCCGATACAATTATAATAACAATATATATTAATATACCTAATACCTTACCTTATATACATGAGACCCGCGGTCTGTCTGTAATACGTGTCGTTAATAATGGCAGACGTGTGAACGCCGTGGTGGGATGGTTAATTTTTATGACTCGTCACGGTCTCTCCCTCGCGTGACGCAACCGAACCCCAGAAACGTAATTTTCAATCTTATATTATTAGGTAGGTGAGAAAGTACATACATATGCTTTTCCGATATCCGGTTTGTTTTGCGTTAGTGCGCACGCCTTTTCGATTTGGTGAAAACTTCTATCCGCACCACGGTTCCAACTCGCGATAAAAACACGGTATATTATACGGCTTTATACATCGTATGGTTTTGAGCGGTTGTTTGTAAATTATAATATTATGAAGGTACGTGGTAATATTATGCACGTTGAATAAAAAAATGATTGCTGCTGGATGTAAAATAAACCTCTATATATATATGGGTATTATTATTATTTTATGATTTTCAAACCACGGTGCAATGTTTTGTCGTTTCCCAACACTCACATAGCCAAAATGGGTTATTCGTCCAAACTGCTTGGCACCGTTTCAGCTAGTTCAAGTCTTAGAATAATATTATAAATGTACGTTACCGCGATCGCATGTTAGCCAAGCGTCTACTATGTTTCTAACCGTGGTTATTGCAGATTCGGTGGATGGTGGGGAGCAAATACTTATGGGAGTATATTATTAATTATTATGTACTACCCTGATGCAAGCCATATATCACCCCGGTACGGAGTTGAAACATTTTCCGATTTTGTGTTCACTTCGTTATGACGAGATTTTATCGAGAAAAAAATAATAAATAACTGTAGGTACTACATTCTACGTCAATTGACTATTATCACTATAATCACAATTCGCATCAAGACATTATTGCGCGTATAAATTGTGTTATAAGTGTATTTATTTCATTTTCTTATGTCCACGTTGTTGTAACTTGATACGACAGGTGGCGCCGATTTATGTAAAATTCATTTTTGTATTTATAGTCACGTGATGCGCATTTATGCGTATAAATTTTTCACAAATTATACTAGCTAGGTATACAATATATCTATACACACACTTACACGTGCATACATATATTATAGTCGTTGACATAATTTTTGAGCATACGACGTGCCTCTGACCATCGCAAAAGAAATGTTCTCAGTCTTCGTCCGTCGAAAGCCATTTATTATATTAAACTGTAGTTACACGACCTATGCCGGCCCGCAATCGGCACTTAATTGCATCGTAGGTATAGACAAGCGCCCGCAAGGAGGGAGTGCCATGCCCCCCTCCGCTATTTTAGTTAATATTAAATTATATTAACTGTTTTATTACCTACATGCATGGCTTAAGTATTTTTACTCTTGACTTTGCCCCCCCCCCAACGGTATTATAATATTTCTGCGACACCCTTGTATACTTACACAGCGTTGTGACAACAAGCATTTAAAACCAGGGGCTTGCAGAGTCTGTATCCAAAAAATATAAACTTCGTCCCCAGACAGGGGCGACCTCCCCTCTCCCACCCATCACGTCACTGAAACCTCCAATCATTGTCGTCCGAAGCGCCGTCACTTATAATTACGGATCGATGTGCAGACATGTATAATAATAATATTTGTGTGCGTGACAACGTCGTCGCGCGTGTGTATATAAATCGTGTGCTTATGTACGCTCGCAATAACGCATATTGTGTTCGAGCCGGAAAGAGAGTTATAATAGGTATATTATGTATAGGAAAGGATTGTGTCGTTGCGGCGGACGAGGGGAGGGTAGTGCAGACAGCTATTGTTACGCTGGTGCAGGATACCCGTGACTCACGGCTCGGTGGACAGGAGAGTAGAAGGCGCGTCACGTTTGCCGACAGGCTTTTAGCCGGCAAGCGCGAGCGCATTTCGCCGACATTGACACACCGCGCAGTCGTTTACCGTCGTAAATTTTTTTCAGTAGCTATACTGATGGAATTAAATTTTAAACGTACCTAATATAAAATGTGTGTGTGTGTGTGTGTGTGTGTACTGTGTACACGCTCTCAGCTGACAGAGCTTTTACATTTATGACCACTATACATGTATATATATATATATATATATATATATATATACACACACACTGCTGACATAATTAAACTCATATAATATGACTGCAGAGGATTAAACAACACGGACGACTCGAAAGTAAAATATATAACTGTATAATCCGACTGTACATATTACCTATATTATATGTTAAAAAATAAAAAAAATACCAGTTAAAAATGATCGACCGTTTACTAATAATATGTAACTGACACATACGTATTTTTTTTATTTATATCATTATAGTTGTGGGGCTCATTGTTGCGTCACTGCAGGTTTCCGATGTTGCTATATATATATACGATCGTATAAACTTTTCTAGTTCTAATTTTTTTTTTTTTTCTTAGCTTTCAGTGTTAACAAATCAATACCGTGTACAAACTTAGACTTTTGCTATTACATGCCTGTATTATTTCCATTACGCTTGCTGCTGCAGCTGCAACTGCATTAGTAATTTATTTTAACGTTGAAAATAATTAACACGTTTCGTTATACGGTAAGATTAAAACCGTTACATTTTCGTAAAACTATAATATTATATTTTTAAGAATCAATTTAAAATACGGGTAATATTAGATAAACGTAAAACTCCAATAATAAAATTATAATTGTATAATATTTGAAATGTCAACTAAATATATTATTATTGAGGAGTTTATTCAAGTAGTGACTATTTTAAATATTAATGAAATAACATAATGTAATGTTGAACAGGTTACTTCTCTATACACGTCTTAAACTGTGTAACGTAAAAATAAATATTCATTAGTGATTGTCAAATAGTTGTAATAAAAAAATAATGTATGCTAACCTAAAGTGGTAGGCATAATTAAAATTAATGAATCTATAAAATAATATAATACAAGAAGTTAGTAAATACATTAATAATGCATGATTTTATTACCTAATAATCCAAATAGAAATGGCTAATGATTTATGAAACTTCAATTTGAAAAAAAGTAATTTAAAATACATTTATTTTTATTTAAGTACCCATGTATACTGTAACTATTCGTTCTCCCCTTCTCAATTAATATACGAGTATTTAGTTTAATTTTCTTATACTTTCCCTACCTATATTGTTTTATAACCTAATAAAATAATATTTTGAAACAACTGTCGTTCACTTTTTACCTATAGATAGTGTTGCCCTATTTTACACACGCGTAACATAGCAAATATGCGTATCAAATACTCACTACAGTTTATTTATAATTAATATTAGAGTACATTTATACATATTATTTAATTTGTAGAGCATAATATAAGCTGGGATATTTTTATTTTAAAATGAGTTAAAAATAATTAAATTATTTATTTATTTAAATACATATAACTTGATTAAAATAAATTAGTACATGAAAAAACTGCTCAGGCCCGATTTTTATTATATCCTCTAAAAATTTGATGTCATGTAATTTTTCTCTGAACAGAAACACATGCGGGTGTTGCGTTCTCTTAACAATCATGTTATTACACAGTTTTCTTGCTGTAAATAATTTACTGGCAAATGAATAACATAAAACATAATATAATAACTACGTACTAAGTACCAACAGAATTAAATGACTTAAAATAATACTGTTTTAATTGATTTTATTTTGATGTAATTTGAAGGTCTAGTTTTTGTCATCCTTTCTAACGACCAAACATTTCAATTGCCTTGAACACTATAAGTATATCTAAATAAAAAAATTTTAAAAAAAAACAAAACAATTTATTATGTGCCTAGTCATGGCTTTGAATGTCAAACGTACTACTTATAATACGCTTTTCTAATGATTTAACGCTATATATTTTGATAGTTCTGTACATAATGTCAACTAATTGTACCGTCATCTTAACGAAATCATTTTTAATTTCTTGTTTATTCAATTTTCAATAATTTATTATTCTCCAGTGCAAATGACGCCGATAACACAAGTAGCAAAATAAATCTCTCCTCTCTCGTGCTTTAAGTGAAAATTCGCAGTCACACCCGTAGCAGAGGAAGATTAAACATTTTCAGTTTTTGATAGAAAAAAAAATTAATAACTACGTATATAAATTATACATATATATATATATATATTTATTTTGAAAAAAAACGAGAAATTATAGTACGTCATATTTTCTCATCCGTCGGGCTAATTTTGTTGACAGGGATTATGCGCTGCGCCCTCCCAGAGGCTGTTAATAAATCATATTTAACATTAATCACACTGCGAGACAACCCCAATTTTAATGGGATCGTCGGTACTTTACAACCACCTCCGCCGCCCGCTCCCCTCTCGGATCATCATCATGGCCCAAACAATGTGCTTTGTAACGACTATACGATGATAGGCCCGTCCTCCGCCGCATGCCGTATACGTATAGAAAACATATATATATATATATATAATATATATATTGTATAGTTTCGAATTTTAAACGAGCGCCACTTATCGCCGTGAAAAATTCAAAACATTTAACAATAAAATTCATCGATATTGTGTATTATAATATTTAAATTTAAATTAAACAAGTCTCTGAAATCGAGTGCAAGAAAATCAGTTGCAGACGCTTCGCAAACACAACATTTATATGTACGCCTATACATTAAGTATATTATATTATAAAACACGATATATAACTTACAAAATATATTAATATATGTGTATATGTATATGGACAATACGGTCCAGTGTGAAAGAGGCACTATAATATACTCTTTACTCTGACGCTTCGTTTCGCATGACCTATAATTCGAGGGGCTATCGGGGTTACGCAAAATTCGAATCGACAACGTCTATGTGCGCTGCGACCCGGAAGATATCTGGCCCGACGTGTGCGCCCGTCGTTTTTCGTTTGCTTTTCACGAGCCAATAAGTCCAAATAATAATGCTATAATATATATGTATGTATGTGTGTGAGTGTGTGTGTGTGTGTGTGTGTGTGTGTGTGTGTGTGTGTGTGTGTGTGTGTGTGTGGTGTGCGTGTGTTATATTTTAAATTATTGACATGCGGTGAAGACCAAAAGAAGACGACTACGTGCTTTTTATTATATATAGTCTTTTCACGCTATATATACAGTATATATATATAATGTTAAATATATGTTGTGCACCGAGACGTGTTTCGTTATACTTCTGATGAGTTTTTAATATTCGACAAGATCAAAAACTACTCGTTCCTCATCCGGAATGTGTCTCGTGAAGGTTTTAGTAGGGTAAAATGCAAGATATATGCGGTGCTGGATTAAGATTTTTCCGCCTATTCAAACATTTAACGGGGAAACTATACTGTATGGTAAAAAGTTTCATAAAACATAACAGTCAAAAAATCCAAAAGACTGTTGTCAAACCAATCTTGCGGTTGTTACACCGGAAAAAACATTTAAAACACATAAAATATTATTATACATAATATATACTCTCACTAAACATCAATACGGCGGTGTCTGGAGATAAGCCACCGTCGTCGCGTGTTGTCATATGTCATATATTTCAACGGTAAAAAAATGTCAAGACACCAGTCGGGGTAATAGTATGATTATGATATAACATGTAAAATGATAAATTATTCACATAAAATATATACGCGTACATACACTACGCTTAAATATAATATAAAAATACCATATAATTAAATTTAAAATCTGTAGGTACACTTGACCATCGCGGCGATTCCAAATAATATAGTGTTATTGATTTTCTATTATAAAATAATAAATTATGTCGATTTAAAATTGTTAAATTTCCACCGATAAAGAGAGATTAAAAAATATGATAGATATTATATTTTTCTGTCGTTATAGGCTAAACTTAAGCAGCTGGTTAAACGTCACTGTGTCACTATCGATGTAATATAATATGTTTTCTCGAGTCATCGTCGGATATGTCACATGACTCTTGACAGCCCTTGTATTATATAATAATATAATAAATTATTATATAATTACGCCACAGTTGTAGGTGTATTCTCTAAGTACCGATTATTTATTATTTATAAAGGGCTGGATGGAATTATATAGCACTTAAAATTGCATAAACGTGCGGTATAAATTACAAAATAGCAAACAGTTTTTTTTTTTTTTAAATGATTATTTCTAAATAATTAGTTATAGCACAAAAAATTGAATAAAATATGTATACAAATTTATATAATAAAAATGTTTTATTCAATTTTTAATTAGATACTATTATAGTTATGTTAAAATAATAAAATTGTCCATTCTATACATGTGTGGCAAATAAGCGTATCCTGCAACCGACAATGTATTCACTGCTCGCAAATTTACAAAACAAAATATGTTATTTTCCCCTTCATGATGTGATATCTTAAAAAATTTAAATTCTGATTCCGACTCCCTATATCACGAAATAAATATGCAAATTCTATAAAATTCAAACCTTAATTAGGTATAATATGGAAATGAAGAATGATAATTATTTCGTATCGGATTCGTTATAAATTCTATATATATTATAATGTATTATTTACTATGAGTATATACTTACTCATATTATATTATAAATTTGTATTTGTCATACTTGTAAAAAATAAACTTCGAGAATTTGATTTGGTGTATCCACCTACTTAACATATGTATACATATTTTGATCTGAAGTTTAAATTCGTGCTAAGAAGACTGCACGTTAAACATATATATATATTTATTATGTAACATTAAAACTATATTATAATGTTTCATGGCGCTTTCAAATAAAACGTTCTCATTATTAACGTCTGTTTCGACAAAAAAAAAAAACACCAATATTATACAACGTTTAAGTTCTTATATACATATATACGAGAATTAAATTTGAGAGTGTCTTAATCCGATTACTGCAGAGGGGAACTAAAAAACAGTGCATTCGTTGAAAGAAATGTCGAAGGTAAAAATCGATTATATGGATAAGCCCCGTGCAACATAACATATAATATAATGTATTTTATGTGAATATCATCGTATTATACGTATAGTATTGGCTTATAAACGACGTTATTATTATCAACGGTATACCGGTATTATTATACAAAATATTTATGACCGGATAAAGCATATACGGATCGTTGCACAGGTTATCCGACTATTGTAATGCGTACACTTTATATTGATTTCTTTTGCGGCGCGCTCGCAGTATATGGCTGGAGACCTATAAAACGGTATCCGTGTAATCTACTCCCCTAGGTGCCATCCATAGTTTCACACAACAGATGGCTTTTCCGCGCATTAGTCCACTCGGGCCAGTAAATTCTATGAACAGACCTCTATCTCTCTCTAGGAGAAACGGTCGGTGGTCCGCGCATATATATCCGAATTCGAGCACATCCGTGACAGCCCGCCAGATCGTCCGCTGTTAGAATGAGCCCCCGAGGAAAACTTACTCAATGGGACGTGAAAAAAAAGAGTAGCAAACAATTTTTTCATCATTATTATACGTAAAAAAAAAACCTTCCACCTCTGCAGCTTTTATAAATATTATAAGAGGAAAACCGCGTTCCACCGTCACATATTAAAAGTGATTAACCGCCGAGTCCGCCAAGTACAATAAATTCTCGCGGTTATCGAAAACCGATAGCGAACCATCAGTCGCCCCATTCCGCGACGGCTGAAAACTGAATTAAACGAACCGGCCATTTGATGGCGATTGTACGGTAAACCAACATTTATATTAAGCGCATAGGTATCCGGTTAAATTTTAATTTACTTATCACATGTCATGACTCATGAAACAATATGGGTCTGCTTAGAAACTGTTTATTTAAGTTGCCACGTCACGTAAATGTACGTATTTATCCTTGCCCGCAGTACGTACTGTATAATAATATTATGACCATATACACACGGGGTATAATTAATTATTATCAGCACACAAATATTTGTGGTACAGTATATTATGTCCTTGGACGTAACAATTAATTATTATTATATTCGTTTCCGTTAGAATATACTAATTAAATAATAAAAAAAATCAGATTATACGTATTTGTGTTTTGTAATAACATGTTTTTGTTTATAATTTATGTCATAACGACATGCCAAAAACTATTTCATCCGTGACCAAATTAAAACTGCGTAAAACACGAATATATCCATACTAAGATAATATTATACTTAATTATATATTACAATAAATAAATATATCATTGAATATTGAATACAAATAGTACATTAAGTATGGGTACCTATATGTTTTAACATTAATTTATTAAAAAAATATATGTATACTCGTTGGCAAATGAGCACCGTATTATTATTTATTTCATTCATAATGTTCGCAAATAACGAACATAATTACATCTTAAAACAGTTGTACTTGTACTGGGAAATAAACCGTATTATACACTTATCCATACTATGTATATTATTAATATAAGACATATTATTATGAAGAATTTGTTTGTTTTTTGTTTGAACAAGACACTCTCTGGACCTGCCAGTCGAATTTGAATTTTTTTTTTTCGTTTTTGATAGTCTAATCTTTGATGTAGGTTATAGGCTATTTAAAATGACGCTTAGGATCCGAGCAAAAAAAAAAAAAAAAAGTCAGAAAGAACGCTAAGTGAAAACTAAGTAATAGCAGAGGCGGACACGCTGACAATGCGATGCGGTGGGTCCAGAGTCGACAAAATCCACAATATCAATTAATGATGAAATACATTTTTAAAAGTCCTGTATAAGATGTGACTTTTTTTGACGGCCAATGAAATTAACGGAGGCGGCTATTATAGTACCCAAATAAAATAGTTCATAATTAATGTTATATTATATTTTAGGGTTGTCTAAATAGTTATTGTGAATTAAAAAAAAAAAATGAAAAGTAGTTAATTGCTCTGTTGTACGTGTCAAATTTACCTCGTCATTTATTAAGTCACCACATTACGTGGGTGTTAAATTTGAATACAATCGTAAATCACTGAATACGAAAAACGACTCTGAGTGGAAAATCGAAAACGTTCTGTAAGCCTATATTACTAAAAATTTGTTTCATGATACGTTTTTTTGATATGACTATTTAAATAATTGATTTTACTATTAGTATTATGATATTATAAATAAATTTATTTTTTGCTGAATACATTACATTATTATTTTATTGATATTTATAAACTATTATAATATGTAATAGTATAATATTGACTATATATTATAATTAAGTTATTGTTTTCCATAAGGTTTTTTATAAGTGATTAGGACAACCAAATAATAATAAAATAATAAAACAGGAGAAAACAAGTAATTTTACAAAAAATCAGTTTAAGACAATATATAATTATTAGATTTACCTACGCTTATTATTTTTAAAATTCCTGTACTAATTATTTATAAAGAACCCCATTTTACATTTTAAACTTTTTATCGAAGCACAATTTTTTTTATTAAAATTTACACGAAAAAATCGAAGACAATCTTACTTTTTGATAACCAATAGGTTACCGAACAATTTTTTTAATTTATTGTAATGTCAATATTTGTTTCTTGATTATTTTAACTACTGGGGACTTAAAATTTTAAATTTTTAACCTCTCAAAAGTATTGACTAAATCCAATTTAATATCAAAATCGTCTATCAAAGATGATGAACATGGTATCAAGTATCTTCACTTTTCAGACATAAAAATAAAAAGTACACACAATTTTAATACGTATACATTAATGTGAGCAATTAGCTTAGCTCAGAATCTAAAATGATAACCAAAATTATTTTTATACTATTATTTACTCATCATTAATATTATTATGTAAATATAGAGTTATCTGAGTGAAGATTATAATACGTACAAAAATATAAGACAGTAACTATAATAGGAAGAAAGTATTGAAGTAGTATCGTACGTTTAACATTGTAAAAGTATCTTTTCTAAACTATCTTAGTAACGTAAAAAAATCGTAAGCTCAGTAGAACATATTTTTTATTTTGTAACAACAAGCACGTGCAATAGCCGATAGGAAAAATCGACATCATTTTACGATTCAATTAAAGGATTTTAAATTCAGAAACTTCATGGAAAAAAATGTCGTCATCCAAAATATGCTTTATTTATTCTAAGTGTTTGTGCGCTTGATATCGTTTGACATTCAATGACAATTAAGCCAGTGTCTGTTGCACCAACAGCCCCTCTGTCTAATGCGCCTACGGTTTGATAATTAATGCGACTTGTCAGCCACATCTGTCTGTCCTCCCCTCTGGCATCTACGACGGGTGAAAAACGTCCGAATCAATATATTTTCGCACCCTCTAAACATCGTTGACGGATGGAAGACTCGTTGGATTGGAAATGTCGTATCTCTGAACGGATTTAAGACGGATCAATTATAGTGCGTGGCACTTTTAAAATACGTATATATAATTCATATAGATATAATCATAGTGGTTTAGAGACAAAAACTATTTAGAAAATACGCGTCACAAATTTTAACACAAAATGAAAAGTAACCGAGTGCCGTGTCGTGTTACTATATTGACAATATCTATGTGTGTCTGTTTGTGTGTGTTTTTTTAAATATATGATTAATTCAATATTTAAATGGAAACAATAAGTCATTCAATTCGGTTTAACTATATACTCAAGCATCGAAATTATATTACAATATTATTAGAGTAACAAAGGCCTATACGCCCATCACCACTTTCAGTAAAAAATTAATGTGGTAATATATTATATTGTAATTTATTCTTTAGGGAAAACTGAAATAAACGGCGAGTGCATAGGTAATACTTTATTAATGTACATATATATATATATTATACATAGCAACCAAAAAGCAGTGTACTTAATTAAGACTTTGCTGTCCATGGATGAGCCATATGCTCACTATAATAAACTACAGCGAAAATAGTATATTATGTTTTTAACGCGAAAACAATGGATAACGAACAGGCACGTACGTAACCAACATCCATTACTCCGACCTAAAAAAAAAAAAACCATAAAAACTTTTTTGACAGCTGTTTGTAAAATTACGATTTTGTTTATTTTTTTTTTTCGTTTTTGAGTCGAACAAAAGCACGAGTTGTATAATATATTATTTGAAAATAATTCAGTACGTCGTACTCGGTCATCCGCCGCCGTGCACGCAAATTTCGCAATGGGATTTGATGAACGAGCTACTCAGCGTAATTGGCTGTTGCTGTCCGCCGCCACGTCACACCCCTTTCTGCTTCCTTCCGACAAGCGGGGAAATACGTCTCTACCTCCCTACCACGACGGGTTTCTATACTCCCCCGCAGCGGCGACGATGAAATACGGTTCCCGCAGTGGCGGTGATGAAATACGGCTCCCGCATACTATTATGCCATTGGCAATTTATCATTTCACATCTCTTTCTCTCTCTCTCTCTCTCTCGCCACTCGCTCTTTCTCGTTCTCTCTCTATCCATCTATCTATATATCTCTATCCATTTTTCTCTCTTTTCCCGCCGCCGTTCCTACACGCGCGTGTATATGATACTCTCACTCGCACCACGTATATCCACCACCGCCAACTCGTCGTGTATGTGTGTGTGTGTGTCACGTGTTTTTCACCTACACTCTGGCACCCCGCCGCCGGTCGTAGTTTGACAGCGACAAACGCTACTCGTGATTTATAACCGTTCCCATTGATATCACCTCATGAGCCGCCGCCGATTCTCCTGCCATTACCGGCTTATACACGGTCGAGCGGTGTAGCTGGCGACGGAGGGGCGGGCAACGGGAGCAGCAGGGTAAAGACACGAGACGAATATATTTTATCAAAAGTCAAACGCACGGGTGGAGGTTAAAAGTTAAAACGATTTTTGCGTCGATCAAGTTTCCCGAGCGCAATGTCCCGCTCCACACGGTGGCTGCTTCCGATTTCAGTCGACGTGATAATATTATCATAATAGTATATTATACTCGCGCAGTGAGCGTCACCGTGGATCTTGCCACGATAGATCGTCGTTTATTGTAACCATCGGGTGACCGAGAACGATTTCCACGGGGGGACAGCGAATGTTTAATGCTTATATATACTTGAGGGTTGAGGTCGTACATCATAATAATTTAACCACCGATTTACGTATGACGTTATCGTAAAACGTCCGTTGTATTAAATCGTTCAACGAACACTGCGGTTTTCGATTCGAGGTTAAGCCGTTTCGTATTATGTATTGTATGTGATAAATGTAACGCGTCCCAAACGAGTAGTTTTTCGTACACTACCCGATACCGTACCAATCAGACAAACAACCCATATAATAAGCACATTATATCTCGTTCAAAAATCTTGGTAGATGATATGTGGTGATAATCTATAAACCGTCAGCAGCTGCGGGGTAACTCGAAACCGTTATAATCACGGAGTGAAATTGTGATCTAAATATGCGCAATAATATATAATATATTAATTCTGAACTGAAAACATATTATAAGTGAGGACCTACGTGGTAATACAACTTTATTATAGACTTAGGATTATAGGCCATAACACATTTTTGAATTATATAGATAAGTATCGGTAATAATGATTACTGATTACTGATTAGGTATACTTATATTTCAAATAATGTTTTTATAAAAGAAAAATATATGTATATATATATATTATTATTTTTGGTTTATAACTGATGACAAAATAACAATAATATATTGTGCTCCATACGTAATCCAAACACTTTTATTGGTGTTGAAAAAGTTTTAAAAATCACCAACATTAAAATTGGCAATTGACAGTCTTTTTCTCACGTTGTATTAATTCATCATTATTGCAATGCCAAATTATTTACAAAATGAAATACTCTATTTTATAAAATAATAAAATATTTTATAAGATTTATCATTATATTATTTTGGTTAATGTAATGATTCATTTTTAAAACTAAATTATTATACTCCACCTAAGAGAATCAAAGTCATACAAAATACATTCAAACACTGCAACAACAATGGGAAGCCGAACAAAGCAATATGGTACAATATTTCTACAGCGCTGCTCCTTTCTCTCATTGATCATCTCATTGAAGGTTAAAGGGTTTTCTATTGTTATACTTAATACATTTATATTCTAGTGAAGACCCAGTTTACATCATTTAAAATCCATTCCCGCAGTGTTCTGTGAAAGGGTAAAGCAATTTAATCGATATATTAGCGATTAATCTTCATATATAAAAACGTGACTGAACTATTCGAATTGAAACAATTAAAAACAAATACATTATAAATATTGTGTACACATAAAATGTTTTTATATATTATGCTGTTCAGCTTGAATACATTTGTCGTTCAAATATCATTTTATGACCCAATTTTACAATCTCAAAACCGGTTGTGAAATTTGTTAGATAGGAACATTTTTTATTTTGTTTATTTCCTTTTCTTTTCTTAATGTTAAAGATATTCAATGATCAAAATATATAAGATAAAAGATTAAAATCACTTATATAGTCAAAACAATATCAAGCCAACAAGAATATAGAGACTATAGTGATTGATAACAATTAATTGAAGCTGTCAATTTATTATAATTTAAATAAAACAAATCGTTATTATACTCAAAACACTAAGCACGTCATATTTTTTTTGATGATTAGAGTTTATTTTAAACAAAATTGGTACAGTTTGATGCAATTCTGTGGAATGTCGATAAAAAACATTTCAACAGTACCTCCTATAGATTTATCTAAAAATAGGATTAGTAGGTTTTTATATTTTATAATGTAAGTATCGGTTTTGGTTACCATAGGTCTATGACTTCTAGTAATTTTAACATTTTAATAAACAATATTAATAGAAATCAGTATTCCACAAATTTAAAATTAAGTGCTAGTCTCGTCGAAGATGGATCGATCGTTCTCCAAAATATGCGCGTGTTGTGCATGGTACATGTTATTGTGTACATTAATATACTAGCAGTATTCTATGTATTATTATTATTATTTAAACGTATAGTATAAGTGCACTCGTGTCAGCGTGTTGAATGGTCGTCTGACTTAAACCGTGTACTTGAAGTACGTAATCGGGTCCCGAACGAGTAATAGCGGTATTAAAGTAGAGGGATAAAGAGAGTGAGAATTGAATGGAATAAGGGTAGAGAAAAAACATTACAACGATTATAATATATAAGTATATAGTAATCCCAAAGCGTAGTCTTCACAGCTTATTATCCTTTGAGTACAGGCGAATCATCTGAATCAGACGTCGTACCTTATATTATATACGTTATATATTGGTACAGTATAATATGGGTGATCGTACTATTATATAGCGGCCGTTAGGGTTTCCGCTAGATTTCTCGCCCTTTGTATATCACAGAATTACCTGCAAAATCGGCTTAATTAATCGACTTATTTTTCAGACTATGTGTAACGTTATGAAATTACATTCACGTTACTGAAATTTAATATTCAAAACGAGTCATGCCATTCGTTGGACATTGTTGTATAATATAATGGCATAAGGTCGTCTTCGTGAGATAATTCGGTTCATTGGACGAGCGGTAAAACGATGTACCGGTTTATGGCATATAAACGACTCGATCCCTATGCGGTATGTTTGAGTATATATTTTTGATAAGATATTTTTATTATTTGTTTATATTATTAAAATACGCACACGTCGATTTTTCTAAATATTACCGCGTCATGTGTATTTGTACAGTCGTCGATACGCTGCAATGCACACAAGTAATAAAATATTTCGAGGCAGTCTGACTACGGTTCCATACACATAAGATTTTACAAGTTTTCGATATTAGGAAGCTTTCGTAAAAATAAAGTACCATCGACTTTCGTCGAATCTTGATTATTATGTGGTACATTAAATCGCGTTACTGTGTACGACATAATTACATTTTAATATATAGTGCTACAAGTGATAAATGGATATGAATATATTAATTATATCGTTATGCAGTAAGGATAGGTGTGTACAATGAAACTTTGATGGCGACCTACTTGAAATGGAAGCCACAGGATAAGAGGCCATATGACAGATGATAGATACCGTCTATATGAGATGGATCGACGGAGAAGAATTGAGAGAAAATTGTACAAGACAGGGACAATTAGTGACAATAAATCATTGTGCTGAATACAACATTTTTATGAAAAAACAAATAAGGAGATCAAGAAGAAAATAACTATTATCGCGTTGCTGACGACAGTGCAACGTACCTATATCTATCAGGTGCGCTCTCGACAGACAATATGGAGATATATGTTGGCCGCACACGCGCCTCTTGCCGTTTCAGATACCACCTTGGCACTCTGCTAACTCGCCTCATTCCACCGTCGGACTGCCTTTCTCGTCCGGAGAAGCCGTCGAAGTCCCGAAATCTATATGACTATATAATACGTACGTATTACAAACGGTTTCTCACGCTAGAATTCGATCCGTTTCCTCGTCGTGTTTACACAGGCGTTAAATGACAGACAGATGTTTCCTCGTCAGGTCCTCTTGATGCGTTGCTTCAGGGAAGTATAATAATACACACCGGACGAACTCACGAGGTCCAGCAGTGGTATTGTGTTTATGTTGTTTTTTCTTCATTTTTCCCCTCACTTTGCCTGTCATAATATGCGTGTTATAGATTACCGGTTTTTTTTCACTCCGCGTCTTTCGAGTAGGTACTTGGACAAAAAAAAAATAATAATAATAATAATATTCCCCCAGCCATCAGTATGGTTATTTGGTATACGAGACGCGTTTGTTTACCTATGCATACGTCACACGCCAAGAAGTATTAACATTTAGTTCGATCGTTCGATGGTCTGGTTCAGACGTGCATCGAAATGTAAAGCGATTTTTATGACGGGATATTAACGTCGTCTACTCGACCACACGTTTCATTAAAGTGCATTATAACATTATGATTAAACGCACTGCCGCACTGACATATCTACCTAGTACAATGATAACGCAAGCGTATTATACAGAACCAGTTTAAACGTATTTCTAAGTATTCGAAAAAAAAGTAATTTATGGGGAACAAAGTGTAAGGAAGTGAGCACGAAAATCTTTGAAGATTACGGAGACCAGTAAAAAATGACGTTCGTTATTACTTAAGAAATGATTTTAAAAAACACATTTTTTTCATTTAACCACTAACTGTAAAAAAAAAACACACACACACACACATCTAATTGATATTTATTAGAAAAAAACCGTCAAAAGGAGACGTTGAGCAAGAAATACATTCCGATAAGAAAAAAAAATTGACTTACTTTTTTAACGTTTTTATGTGCGTTTATTCTTTCAGCAACACTCCTAATTGTGTATATGAAGTTTCGAAAATCAAAATTAATTCCTTCATCCAGATAATGCAATGGATATACAATATACTTATAAGGAAAAAAATGTCTGTTTCATTCGTACACTGCAATAATCAAAGGTTATGAATACTGTAAAAGGAAGTTTTTTTTATTTCATTGTTATTTTAATATTTACCGAAAAAGGTAAACACCATTTTACTTTACTTACGCTGTCGTAAATGAGCATTGACCAATGTTTTGTTAAGGCGTTTTGTGTAGGCAATATTTATAATATGTGTCTGTTCGCAAAATGTTGGAAACACTTTAACACCTAACGTTATTCTTCATTAGTTCAATACAAAGTATCAGTTACGCATTATTAAACCTTATATAATTATTCTCATTTATTTAAAATTATTTTATATGTATTCATCAGTTTATTTCTTTTCATTTTAAGCAAATTAATTATTTTTTATATTAACCTAACTTAAGTGTTTGTGGTGTTGTATTATTAATAATTATACATTTTTATTAAAACTTAACGCTACGTATTTTATAAAAAAAAACATAATCTCTTGCTCTATTAACTTCCTAATTTGTATATTAGAAAGCAAAATTCTGTTTTCAACAAAAAATCATCTAAAATTATATTTTAAATTTTAGGTGTTATTTATTTTATTTTTGAATAGATAAAAGTGGGCTATTAATGTTAAATAGTTTTTTTATGTGAGTCTAAAATATATGTCTGACTACTTAGTAAATGTGCTTTTGGTGTTTAATGTAGCGTGCCTACTATAATATTATGTATTGGAATATTTCATAAATACAACATAAATAATTGTTTGGACTATGATACCATCCGACATTTTAATCCCTACTTCGTGGTTTCCATTCTTTAATAACAATGTAAGCAATAAATAGTAATTTTTATTTTATAACGATGATTTATTGAAGTTTTTAAGTGTTTTAAAAAACTTCTTTCATTATCTGACATCAAGAACACCATCTTTTAGTTTTTCAATGCTCAGTTTTATTACTTGTACACTTATTCTAACAGTTAATACGTATACATCATTCATCGGGATTAAACCATTATCTTAGGATAAAGATACTTTTCTGTTTTTAAAACATAAAATATGATAGATGTTAAAATAATCATGATTTAAATACTGTATACTATATTTTACATATTCACCAATAGACTTTATTTATGTTGAATTGTTGACCAATTATAATTTAATGGTTTTATCATACATGATCTATATCGTGTTTAGTAAAATGATTCGTTAAAATCATTTATGAGTTTAGTACTGAACATATATACATGATATTATAGTAATATAGTACCTAAAATATATATAAATACCTATACTAAATTACTTAATTTATTAGTCAGTAGGTTGTGCGGTACCTATAGTACAGTTGAATGCTTTTTGACTATACATTTGTTTATCTAGAAAAGTAAGTCTTAAAATAAAAACTGACGATTGATAAATTTAATAAACAAGAATAATTAATAAAACCTTGAACTTTGAAGTGAAAACTCTTGTCAGGTTGTTATCAATGAATGTACATAGTGTTTTATGTGTTGAATTATGTTATGATGTAAACATGCCAAAATAATCTATATTTACAACATTTGATAAGAACTCAAATGCTCATCCAAATACAAATATTTCATAATTGAATCAACAACCTTACAATAAATTATGATTGTTATTTATTTTAATTCTTATGATATTGTATACAATATAATTTAGTATACTAAACTCTTAAAAATGTATTAAGTTTTTCATTATACCTAACTCTTGAGATAGTTAGTCCACGTGTACTTAGCGTAGTTATTGGACATATAAATATAAAACAAATAATAAATAAATAAAATAATAAAATATTATAGTATACCCAATAAACTTATTTATGTATCTTCTTGTATGAATATAGAAAATTTTATTTTAAAGGGGTAACCGCATTTTTTTTTCAAGAATCGTTTTTACACGATAACTTATTAATTTATTATTGACGTACTTATAATGTGCGATATCAATCGTTATTATTGGCATAAAAAATCTCATTCATGATTATTATGGAAACGATTTTCTCGTATTATAAAAAAGTCAATAAAAATTCGTAATTTTTCGTGCGATTACCGTTTTTAACAAAATCCAAATCACTCCAACGAACACTTTTATAATTGAAATATACCTACAGTTCCGCAACAACACGGTACGCGATATCGGGTGTCGTCGATGACATATTACCATATACCGAGTATATCGTATGTGTGTGTGTGTGTATATTATTATACTATCGATAAGATAAAATCGCGGGGAAAAAAACAAATTCACAACGATAATAATATGTGAGACGCGAGTCCCATATAATACGCGTAATAAATACACACTCGTCTATTTGTATATAGATATGTGTGTGTGTGTGTGTGTGTGTATACCGTAGAGGAAAAGAAAAAGTGTGAAGACGTAGCTGCTGCACACAAACGCACACACATACACAACACACGCGCACGCGCGCGTGCACAGACTCGAACGCGTATTATGTACGCAACCGCCGCCGCCGCCGCCGTCTCTCCGAGGCGGTCCGGTTATAAAAACAACCTGTCTGACATGTCATTAAAAATGAGTTAACGAGCCGCTCTCGTACGCAACGGCGCGCGCGTCCGTCCGTCGGTCTTGTGTTTGGGGGGCCCTCTCTCCGCACCACTCAACACACACACACACACACACTGCTCATAGTCGTCACGGACAGTGCTATGTGGTAGTAGTGTAATGGAAGTGTATAGTAGTAATAGTGGTGGTAGTAGTAGTAGTAGTAGTGGTAGTAGTAGTAGTAGTAGTAGTAGTAGTGTAGTAGTAATAGTAGTCGTCGTCGTAGTCGTAGTCGTAGTCGCGTTGTAGTAGTAGTGGCGGCGGCGGCACATACTGTAGTGGCGGCGGTGGCGACAGTGACAAATGAGTACAGAGAGCCCCGGGGCCACGTCACGCTGACTTCAAAACATTATGATAAATCACCTGTCAAACCTTCTTTTCAGCATCTGCCAACTGGCTTGACAGCATCAAAAGCACTCCGCCACCGCCGCCATCACTTCCACTCCGCCGCCACTGACACCGCTCCGACACTATTACACGAGGCTCGTGTGTATAATAATATTGTGTGTGTGTGTGTGTGTGTGTGTGTATGTGCGCGCGCTCGAGACCGTCGCCCGCCTTTTACAGCGCGACGGCCGCGCAACAGTAGCTGCTGCTGCTGCTGCTCCCGTTCGACGACCGTCATAATAATATAATATAATATTCAGTTATTATTTGTATAAATCGTGTCGGCGCCTAATACCTCTCGATAATAACTCCACACCCCAAGTCGCAAAAAAAAAAACGTCCCTCGCCACGTTTTCGTGTTATGTTTTTATGTTTGTCTACCATATTACACTGCACTGGTCGGAGGGATGAGATTTGGTCGTCGTATTCCTTGACTCTTGTAATAATATATATAGTTATACACGCCGCCCCCTTCTGGATCTCACGAATTAGGTAAATGCATAATATTATTATTTTATTTCGTTTTATGGTAGGTATACGAAGATTTTCCACTATATAAGGTGTGATTGGAAATACCATACCACTTCAACGATATGAATATAGTTTTTAAGTCTTTATCTGGAACAGTGACAGGTATACACTTCCTCTCTTGTTTCTACACACAAAAGCTGCAGGTTTAATGGGGAAAACGTAAAAATCGAGATATCCGACCAAAATTTTCAGTAATGTGTTGAAGAAAATTTAATTAATTATGCAAATATAAACATACACGCGTCAATCGATAGGAGAACAGCAATTTATCATGTGGTTTATCATTGTACTAAATTTGGAATTAAAAATGTAATATTAAATTGCTTAAATTAAGGTTGTCTCAACTCTCAATATCTACTGTTTTTTTTTTTTTTATTTATTTCGTTAACATTATTACTAAAAACGTGACTTTCAGAAAATATGTCAGTTCATATCGTAATACTGTTTTATACTAAAAGGAGCGTCACCACAATCATCATCCATACGGTATGCACTAAGTATACTAAACGCATACAAAAACAAACGTATTGGCAGCAGGAGTGTATTATGATTATTAAAAGTAGTATACTAATTCATTTCGTAAATTGAAATATTGAATAGTAGATAGACATATTACACGTAGTAATAATTGAGTGTGAAAAAAAATCGACCAAAATTCTTGTGCGCAACTGCTGTCAAACGCGGTTTCCTTGTCCAGTAGCTCAGCAGATATAAACGACAATAGACACGGTCGGAGACGACCGCACAACGCGTCGCACGATATACAACATACACACACAAATATAAATATATATGTATTAATATTAATTTCGAGTACTTTGAAGTTGTGAAATATTTCACGCTTAGTGATCATTCCATCGTGTTGGGGAATAGAAACGTAATGACGGATGACCGCCGAACGAACCGTGACGAGCTGAAATTAATGACCAACGACACTTCAACTGTATGATGTGTTGCGCCGTGGAACTGTACGTTTTATAAACACAACGCAATAATAATAATAATCGTAGTAATAATAATGTAAAACCACGATCCTAGGACCTAGGTACCTCTCGAAACAATAAGCCGGACGGCCAGACTGTGAATAATGCGAGTGTAACAATATTATTATTAGTCGTAATCCACGTCATTACTCATTGTACAACAAAATAATATTGTAAAATTTAATAATATAGATATTGATTCCGATAGTAATGATACTAAGCTCAAACGTTTCAAATGTATAATAACACAAAATAGCTAAGATTTATAAAAAATTGTATCGATATCAAGTCTGTGGTTTTTCATTTTCGAATAACATCAAAAATATTAAGTTGGTTTTGTTAAAAATTGGTTTAGTGTAAATATTCTCGTTTTCCGCTATTTGTTTATTTTCAAAAGTTAAATTTATGCATTTTCTGATTCATTAAGTTAACGCCAGGCAGCAATGTAATACTTACCATTATACTCATCGTTTTTGAATTAATAAAACTAGTTTAAAATAAAACAATATCGATAGTTAAATTAATTGAATTGTTTAATGGTAAAATAAAATAAATTAAATATAAATTATTTTATTTAATTCTTAAAAGATTATAAATTGTATAATTAGTACTTTAATACAAATTAATACTTAAGACCATTTATTTATTATTTATAAAACCAATAAAAAAAAAAAAAAAATCGTTTTTTGCAATTCATCTAGATTTGTAAAATATAAATTCAATAATAATAATCATTGAATGCAACGAAAAATGGTTCTGAGCAAAGGCATTCTGTAAGTTATTTTACTATATATTTATAACATTAATAGTATTAGTAATTTATTTTACTATTAATGATACAATGATAGGTTGAACTAATTATTGCTATAAACAAACCACATATTATATTATATTTATAATTTTAATATTAACATTATACTACATTTACATATCAACTTATTGGTCAATTATACTTGAGTTCTAGACTACCATAGAACAATGTAAATTTATTATAGATCCAAAATACGAATAACTTAAAATTATTTATGCTTTTGAAAATTTCATGGCACATTTGTATTGTAAATAATAATATGCATAGTAATAATAATCTTCAAGTTATCACTAAGAATTATATTTTGTGAACTACAAAAAAATAATTAAAATAGATATATTTTATCGAACGGTGTGTAAAGATTTGAACTTGAAATGTTAATAAAAAGTTGCAAATTTGTATTTTTAAGATTTTAAAAATATTTAGTAAAAATTTAAGTCGTCATAGTTAATCATTTTTTAATTATATCAATTAAACAAAATCAAAAAAAAATAACATTGATTATTGAATCGCTTTTTTTTTCAATATTATTAAAAACGTATATTATACGAGTATATACTAAATGAAAAAATCTGATAAGACTAGTGTTCTATAAATTTTATTATGCTAATTAAAATTCACAATGCAAAAGGAATAATATTTTTTTTCAATAAAATGAATCATCTATAGACATTTTTATCGTGTCCCAACACAAAATTAGCCCAGGTAGATAAGGTAACACATTTTCCATTCACGATTTTTACTCAATATCAATAATTTATTACATTAATACGAATATGAATAAAATAACATGTTAATGACTATAATAATTTATAATAACTAGATACCCGGTAATTGATATACAATTATGCAATATTATACAATAATATACTATACACATACATGTTAAATCAACTAGGTACCTTATTATGATATTTTTGTATTGAATACTCTAACCTTAAATTAATAAATTAAAACTTATGCTCTTTGTATCTAACTATACCTATAATCTATAGTATACTGTAACTTATTAGATAAAAATACACTGCATGACCAAAATTTAAATAATTTATATAGATAAGATTATTTTCAATAATATACACTTTGATTCAATAGTTAAAACTATTTAATTGTTTTATTGTGATTGTAAATGTATACATTCTGTACTATGACAATTTGTTTTAATAATTAATGATATACTCGTACTATCATAAGTATGCACTCGAGTACTTGACATGCATAATTAGTATAGTAAAAAAAAATATATAATAAAAAAAGATAACACTATGAAGCGGTAAATAATTTTAACAATTTAATTGCTTTCTATTCATATTTAATAATGAATGTGTACATAATTTACTGTCAGTAACTAGTAACTACTACTTTATTTTTATTATTTTGTATGTAAATGTGTAATCTAATAACAACGTTAAAATCAAAATTAAAGATATTAGCTGTATTAATAAATGTGGATTTTATAGGTTTTCAAACACAAATAATATGTCTAAACCAAAGATTTTAATATCGCATAATAATTTTCAACAAGCAATCATTGGGCAATTGATGAAAATGTAACGTATATATTATTTAATTTAAATCAATTTAAATCATGTTTACATACTTGTTTATTTAATTACACAATATGTAAATTGTAATTTAATGTAGTATTTACTATTTAACTCAATAGGTTTGACGTGCAAATAATCAACAAACCTATGATCGAAATCACTAAACAAGATCTGTTAGATAACATTTTTGGGAAATTTGGATTGCTTTTTTCCGGCACTAACACAACTATAGATGAACAAGTGATCGAAGCAGCAGGTAAATTAACTATTTTTTATGTTGTATTGTAAAAAGTTATTTTTCTGAAAGTGCAAATCAGTGTATTTAAAAAAAATAAAATTAATAACACCTATATATTATAATATTTTGTATGTATTCTAAATTATCATAAAACTAATATATACTTATGTTCAATATCTTAGTTTAAATTAATAATATTTAGTTATTTTACAAAATAAAAAACTCACTCTGCTGTATACCTAGCAGGTGTCGATTGTAAAAATTCATTGAGTAGGTCACTGAAATGAGTGCGTTAAAATTGAATTCAATGATAAATAATTGTATACGATTCTGAATGGAAACTATAAATCTCTGTAAGTCTATAATATATTTATAAGGATATTCTGTTTTACAATATAATTGTAATAACTAATGAGTAATAGTTTTCTATAACTTATAGGTTATAGACTATAAGTAATACGATAATATTGAATTATTTTTTGTCAAAAACACAGTAATTAATATAATATTACATTCATCATTCCTCTCAAAATCTAAAATTGTATTAAATTTGTGTTACTACTAACTGTAATGAGTTGCTTCTTATTCGTGTAACTCAAATTTATGTTTTTATTCCCCGTTTATCACATATCTTTATATATTCTGTATTGTTATTATTATTTTTTTTTTAATCTACAGATACATTTAATATGAATAATTAATAATGGAAAATAAATATATATGTGAATTATATTTGTATCCTTTTATTTTTATAATTTATAATTTGTTATAGACTTATAGTTGTAATTAATATTAATTTAAAGTATTTAACCTTTCTATAATATGGAACTATATTTCAGTTTTCTCATCTTATTAGCAATAATTTGAAAATTGTTTTAATTTTAATTTAATGATATAATATATGTTAAAATTATACGTTAAAAAGCGAGGTCTTATCTTAAATGAAATTTTTCGATTTGTTTTTTATTGGTTCTATTTTATCATATTAACCGTTTATTGTTCTTTTTCCTAAGGGTCGAGGGACCATCTAGGATTGAGGGTCTACCTTTGTAGATATAAAATAAATTTACATTTTGTCCAAGAAAAATATATCAAATCTAATGTAATTTGTAGGTCCTAGTCTTAGAGTTATCAGTACAACATCTATGGGTTATGAGTCCATTGACACGAATGCTCTGAAGAAACGAGGGATTGTATTATGCAATTCTACACACGCTACTACAGATAGAGTCGCAGAACTCACAGTTGGTCTGTTAATTGCTTCAGCAAGAAATTTTCTCAATGCAAGCCAACAGATGAAATCGTAAGTTTTAAACATCAGCAGTATAGTTTTAATTAGTTAATATAATTTAAACTATTACAACGAAAATAATAAAATTAATTTAATATTTTTTGTTTTAAAAAAACTTTTTGTTGAAAAAAAAAGTTTTCTTTTTAATTTTTTAACTAATAAATAGTTAATACTACAGTTTATATTATTAAGAAGAAAATAGTTAATTATTTATTCCCCTCAATGATACAACCAAAATATTAATATTAATACCAAAATGGTAATTAATATAGTACAAACAAAAAATACAATTTGATTGACTTTATTTAAATTATATTAGATAAGAATATTAACGCGATGTATAAATAACAATATATTAATAACAATGATACGACTGGTACGTATTTATACGGTTTTAGAGGTAAACTTCCAAGATTGCCTGGTATGGGCCTGACTAATTCCGTGGTCGGCATAATTGGCTGCGGAAACATTGGCATTGCGGTGGCAAAAATGCTGAGCGGGTTCAAATTGAATGGACTACTGTACACAAGTCGTAAACCAAAGCCCGAGAGTAAGACTGTGGACGAAACGATTTCTATTTTAAAATACAGTTCGGTTTGAATGATATGATTTTTTTTTTGTTGTGCCATTAGTGGAATGTCTCGGAGGACAATTGGTGTCGACCGACGATTTAGTTGGACGCAGCGATTACATTATTTTGGCTGCAGTTTTGGTGCCCGAAACCATGTATATCATAAATAAGGATCGACTGGCACTCATGAAGCCTAACGCTGTGATAATTAATGTGGGTCGTGGCAGTGAGTGTATATATTTACAAAAATAAGTAAATCAGTAACATAACATTATTACGAAATAGGAAAAAAAATATTATCATTATAACTATATTAATTATGTATAAAAACTCAGAAATAACTCTAATTCTATTTGAATTTTGAATGATGTATATGCTAGCTACTTCTCTGATAAAAAATAACAAAACTGAAGTTTGAAACGTGAACTCGACTTCAATCTGATATGTTAAAATATCATTTTCATATAACTTTAATTTAAATTTCAATGATTGAAATAAAGGGTCGTGTCATTACTCATTTTTCGTAGATATATTTTATATTAGTTGTGAGTTTGTGACATAATAAACTTTGTTTTTTATTATATTTAAATTTTACATAGAACAATTTTTCGACTTTGGTTACTTATAGTTAGTTAGGGTTATTTAAAAAAAAAGATATTTAGTTGTGGACAAATTTATATTTTTTTTTAAAACTAGGATTAGTGCCCAAATTCCTGTATCTAGATTGTTGTAGATCAGTGGTCGGCAACCCGCTTTAAATTTTAGAACGACGAATTTTTTTTTTAAATTTCTTATTTAAAGTTTTAGACAATATTTTTTTTTCATTGTAAATAATTTAAGAATATAAAATTTGTTTTTTTTGTCTAGCCCGCGAACTTTTTAATTCGTGAATGTGGCCCGGCAGTCTAAAAAGGTTGACGACCACTGTTCTAGAGGTATTATATACTATTATATATATATATATATATATACTTATATTTACTATTTGGTTTATTTTTTATACGAATATCTGGGTTTAATGTAATCCAAAATGATTATGTATAATATAGGACAGGTGTAATGAAATTAAAAGTATCTGCAATGAATTAAATAAAATTAAAAATATATGTTCAATATTCGAATGCGAATTTATATTTTGTAATAATGTTCAGCTACTTATTATAGAATATTAAAATCAAAGATAAAAGAAATGTAGATACTATCACTGTTATATTAATACACATTTTTTTTATAGAATTAATTAACCAAGATGATTTGGTCGATGCTTTACGGGCCAAACGTATTCGTGGAGCAGGATTAGATGTAATGACCCCAGAACCTCTTCCACTGGACCATCCTTTGTTAACAATGGAAAACGTTGGTAAGAATTTCGTTGCAATGATTTTTAGATGTGTTAAATAATTGTTTAATTCTTAGTTCACGCAAATCCTTTGAAGACCCTTGGAAACACAACGAAAAAAAATAGTGTTCTAACCGTCAGCCCCATAAACCATTTCGTAACTGATCGTAGCTACGTCCCCCTCTCACCAACGAGTTATATAAACAAAATAATAATTACAGTTTAAAATATTGATCATTTAATCACACGAAACATTGATTTTACCAAACAGTTATTCTAAATACGCTTTCTAGTCAACCGCTACAAGCCTACAAATCTATTATATTTTTACAAACAAAATTGAACAATTTTTTTTTATTTGTATGTATTTGCCTAATATCATTTCTGGCTGACTATAATGTATGTTGCACTATTGTGTAACAAAAGAAACGCCTTAAACACTGTGCATTTTTGAATATAACTAATACATTTGGTTAGGAATTGTTTTGTATATTTTAAGCTTTTAGACATATTTTATCGATATTTTATAAAAAAAAAACCTTTTTTAAATGTAAAAAAAGATATGTTAGAAAATTGTTATCAGAAGAATACAGTAGAAATATAAAAAAAATCTTTTAGCAAAAATTAAGATATTGCCATATTAAACTTTTAATTTATTTGTAAGATTTAAATTAATTTGGCTAGATATTTTATAACATTCTGTATAAAACAAATCAACTAAATAATTTCTACAAATAAACAACATTTTTATAACTTATTATCTTTTTAAACTACATTTTATTGGGTCTATAAAGTTAAATATTTGACATTTTGGTTAATCCAAGAAACAAAAATTACGAGTGATTGAACTGATACGTATAATCTCTTACGTACATCCATGTACTGTTCATATAATTACGCTCTAACCATACCCACTAATATTTACTTGAAATTAAGTATGTATAATAATTATGATTAATATTTAAAATAATACTTATATGGGTATATTTTCTTTAAACCTAAGATTCTTTTTTAAATTAATTTATGTAATGCATTTTTAGTGTTACTTAAAGGTTATGAGTTATAACCTTTAAGTAAATATAACTTATAATTTAAAATGTATTACATAACAACGTTAGGGAATAGTTACACAATTTTAACTTATATACAAATATCATATACATATAACATATACATAAAATAATTATATTTTTGATATGTATTTTCAAATTTTTTAGTTCTCCTACCTCATATTGCTGGAAGAAACACTATTGAAGCTGATATGGAAAAATCACAGCTGGCTATTGATAATATTTTCGCAGTATTCAATAACCAACCAATACCCTGTGAAGTAAAATTATGATAGTATTTTTTTCCTAATAAATTGTCCAAAGACACACAATAGTTTATTTACAATATATTGTATGCATACTAATAAAGTGCGCAATATAATTAAATAAAAATAAATATTGTACAAATGATTACAATTAATCAACGACTTATATAGTCCAAGAAAAACTATACATCAAAATATAAGGTGAATTTTTGAAAAATGTAATTGATAAAAACGTAATATTTAAGTTGAACATTAAATAGATCAAGATAAGCAATTTAAAATCACCAACAGTTACAGTTTACAGTTTACGGTTTTGCAACTAATGTATTATATTTCAACAAACACTTACGATAGTTTTAACCTCAGTTCTTTAATCTAAAATTTTTAGAATAAATATTGTATGAGATCTTATTAAAGTATTACAATTGACTGTCAATAAAATGACAACTGTGTCGTTCAAAAACTAATAGTACCTACCTGCAGTGAAATTAATGTATAAAAATGTTTTTAAATCTTATTCAAATCATACATCTAAATAATGATCAACTAATTACTAATAGTCTGATTGGCGATTAAAATCGTTTAAAATTAATTTAATGATTATTTATCTTTTAGAAAACATAAAATAATATCATATAATACATAATTAATATACATATAATACGTTATTAGTTAACTACCCACGTATTTATATTTGTTAAATAACAAAAATATACTAAACACATCCATGGTGTATTAGGATACATATATATATATACTATACATCACCAAATCATTGAATTCGGTTTGTAAAAAATGTATTCGTAATAAAAAAAAAACAGATTAAAATATGTAATGGTTTATAATACATAATTTATACATAATCTTTTTTTCTTCATTCATAACCAAGTTCATTATAATTTTTTATTACATATATTTAACTTACAGTATTTACTTTTGTTAATTCATTTGGAACACACCCGTAAAACAAACACTTTATCGTGGGTATTGTTTATTAGAATGAACATTGTTATACAAAATCTTTTATCATCTATTTTTTTTTTGTCAAAGCAGTTTGTAGGTATACATTATTCATAAAATATATAATGACTCTCAGGTAAAAACTTTAAACAATGACCATTTTAAAAGCTCTTCCTGTTTGTTTTAAATCAATGTTATTCTGTACAACTACCGACTAAAAAATATATTTTAAATAACAAATTAACAATTTTTTGATTTATATAGAGCGTTATTGATAGGAAATAATAATTGTGAAAGCGTGTATAATATCATTGAATAAACATCCATTATTTATTTTTCTTTAAGCCAAAAGGTTTAAAAATAAGGTTTTAATAGAATATAACGATTTCGTATCGATAATATATATCGAGTAATGTTGTTAAAAATATTTACTATGTCATAGATTCATAATTAAATTCAATCATTTGTATTTTATTCTATTTTTTAAATTAAAATTTCAAAATAGGTAATTATCATGTACGAATACTACTGAATAATATCTTGTACAGAAATATTGTTGACGTTTGATGATGAAAACTGAATAAATGCATAAATGTCATTACTAGAAGGTAATAATATCTAATAATAAAAAATGTACGTATAGTAATTAATTAAAAAAAAAAAAAAACATTTAAAAAACGACCATGCCGGTATGTATATTACCTCGAGTATCCCCGCTGCCACCGGCTTGGCTAAATTGACGTCGACGTTTTCCCGTAGTAGGTAATAATTATTGAATGACAGTGACAGATATTAAATTATTTTACGTTCAAATTAATTATTCATTCGATTCAACATAAAATAATTTACACAAAAGAAATGACATACTTGGCATTGTTCCCTCGGAACTTGGGTTTTGTCCTAATTGTTTTCAATACGTTGCATGTCTTTCGAATGCCAAAATGTCATGGTCGTGTTTTCACGACGATATATTATTATTGTTATATAATTGAACACGGTCTGATGTATGAGCGCGAAGATAATATTTCATAACAGCTATCTCCGAAGGAAAATACAAATAATCATCGTTCGCATATTATGTATTTTAATTGGCGACTCATTATGCTGTAACACAAATTGAATTTATAATGATTTCGGCTACCATGCTATGACCACGCGTGTTTTATTTACTATCAAACGGACGCTAGAAAAAATTATACCTAATGTTATTTTATATTTGGAAATTTGAAATGCTCCAAAGGAAATCTAAATGAAGGCTTCTTTTTAATATTTCCATAATAATGTAAAAACAATTATCATTGCACAAAAAAAATAAAAAAATAGATGAAACCATTGAGACTAAGAGAAGTTTTAGAAAATATTGAAAATTGCCTATCTACTTTATTCATAACATAAATTAAATCACAAATAGTTTAAAATTTAAAATCCATAAATCAATTGAAATAATTTTTGTATTTTATTCATTTATATTTATAAAAATACATTTTGATTGGTTCATTATTTCAGAAGAAGAGAGGGGGGCTAACATATTCCAAAGTACAACAACCCGAACCACAATTCTATTTACATGGTTCTCGGATATAATTCCATTTGAGGGGCTATTGAAATTTCTATGTGGCATAGCCCTCGGAAACCATACACATCGTTTTAAATAGTATTATAATACAGTGCAATCGAACCTATTTTGTTAATTTTTTTAAACTATTTGGAATGTATAAAATTAATTTCTTACAATAGTATTGTGATATTCTTAATGGCTTTAAATTCGTGTAGCATTATTTATTTTAATCATTATAATATTCAATATTTGCATATAACTGAAGTCTAAATTAGAAAATTCTCTTGGATACATAAACATATTATATTGATTAAATTTAAACTAACTTAAATAATAGAAAACAATATAAATTTGAAAATGCATTTATTAAGTGCAATGACAAACGATTATTTTTTAAAAGTAATAATTTTAGTCCAACATATATTTTCATACAAGCTTAATGGCTTATATGATTTAATAACCTAACTTTTATCCTATTCGTGGAAAATAGTTTTGATTTTACACACGTCAGTCATAAGTAATATAAATATTTTATAATGTTTATGATTTTGGCAATTCTACAGATAAATCAGCAATGATATACGATATAACTGCAAACATTGCAGTGTTTAAATCTAACGAATCTGGATCCTCGACGGCCATCGTATCTGCTTCTGTATGGTGATACCAAAAATATTTTTCGTTTCTATTCAACAAACTCAAACCGGGTATATTCAAATTTTCAAACACCTCGATGTCCGAACCAACGTTATCTTTACTGGATTGCATGGTAGTTGCATTGATGGAGTCAAATAATCTGAAATCATTAAATAAATATAATTTTATTTTAATGGCATTACATTGTATTTACAAGAAATAATAATAAACATCTTTAATATTACTTTGCCACTTCGGCCATAATGCACGCGGATGTTTCAGAACCATGAAACTGAATTCCGTACGGTTGAAACGTCCCTTCGTCCGATTCAATGACCAGATTAAATTTTTCTAGTTCTGATTTATGTCCTTTTAAGTACGCATATGCCCCTATGTATCCTTCTTCTTCAGCTGTCCACAATAAACATCTGTATGCAAAGAGATACAAATCAGTGTCCGATACAATATAAATAATACATTGACATATAAAATTATTAAATACTCGATACAGTGACATGTATAGTTATAGGTACACATATGTAAGACTATAATAGTACCATCGATTTATGAGTAAAAATTTCGTAATTAAATAGTAATTAAAATATTAATAATGCATTATTTTTTATTATTCAAACATAGGAACTAGTATCGATTTTATACATTTATTAGTACAATATCAGCTGTAAGTAATAGATTAAAAAAAAAAATAATATAATATAAAAATTGTCCAAATAATGGTTTATATCTTAATTAAGAATATTAATTTTAAATGTACTTATATATCGCTGTACTTAATAATTTTTAATGATGAGAATAAGTCCTAATTTATAATAAATGTATTTCATATAAAATTATTTAATTTTGGAACCTTAAACATCCTTTTTAATAAAATTTATTTATTAAATATTGTAATTGGTGCTCTTGACGTCCGATTTGATTCCTATAAATTCCAAATTTATTGGTCCCTAAATTCTATTTCAATTATCTTTCCAATTTTATACAAACCAAAAACTACCTATAATTACTATCCATACTTAGTACTCGTGGAAATGTTTAAAACATTTTCATTATAATTTGTACTATTAATATATTCATAGGCCAATAAATTATCCTAAATATTATTACATAACTTGAATCATAAGCAAATGTATCTTGAATTATAACTGTATTTCAAACTTGCATTTTCACCTTTTTCTTTTTACAAAAAACTTATTCAAAATTGTTTGAATTTACAATTTACGAGTATTTAAAATATCCTGTGTGCATCTAAAAACCAATTAGGATGTAAATATTTATAAGTGTGAGAACCTATTTAGATGTAGCCTTAATTAATGATTTCAACTGTCCGTCACGAATTCAATCCATTAGATACATAATTATTTTTAGACATATAAAAAACACTTTAATAATATAAAAATCACATAATATTTACATAATATTAAGTATCTAATTTTGTGAATTATTTAATCTATAAATTGATTGATCTGAGTAATAATAATCTGTAAACCATTTTATTGCTTCAATCATATATCAACAAACCTTACATCAACTAATTAAAATCCAACTTAATTAAACACGTTTAATTTATAAATCAGTAAAAAGTTGGGTTGCAATAAATTACTTTTAATTTGTATAATGTCAATAACGTGTAATATCGTTATCGCAATAATTTAATCAAGTAGTATTATGACTTATGAGTATCACATATATTATGTATGATTCATTTGGTTTTTCATTAATATTTTAATTTTTAAGTCAATAAAAACGTAAAATAAATATGCCCAGTTATTATTGCAAATTTCAATTACATAAATTATCAATATTATCACGTTAAAATGATTCAATCTTAAACTTTGAATTTATGCATTTAATAAAGTTTTTTTTTAATTTCAGTTTCTTTTTATAGCATTAAACCGTGTAATGAGTATTGTGCATACGAAATGAAGCATAAAATATAATTATTATTAAATTCAACGCGAGTTTGTACTATGTATTATTAGGATTATTTATTTTAATTATACTTGTAATGTATTATTACCTTATCGTTCTTTTGGGTCGAAGCCCAAGATTTTTCAGTACGACGAGACTGTTCCAACTTATAAACGCGCCGCCACCATCGTCCATCGCACCTTGCCCGACGTCCCAACTATCCAGGTGTCCCGATACCAATACAATTTTATCGGGATCTGTCGTGCCTTTGATTTCGGCAACAGTGTTTCTAGATGTCGCGTTGGCAAAGAACTTTGAGTCCATTTTCAAAAAAATCTCCAATTTGGAGCCTATACGATATACATAAAAAAGGATATGATAACCATGACATATAATTATATTTATGTTGTACATTTACATGATAATAATAATACTTTGTAAATTATTACCCATTAGAATTGTATGGCGAAACAAAAGCTGAAGTGAAACTCACCTAAAAGATTCTGAACTAACTTTAAGCTTTCAAGCAAAACTTTTTTTTAAATCCTATGAAAATATATTTTTCGCTCTTAAATCAACTAACTTTCCCCCCTATAAAAAAATGTTTCCTATCAAATGCAACCCATTTATAATAATATGATGCGTCCTGACCTCGGTTGTACATTCTGTTCAAGAGTTCGGCGTCCTCGACCGTAATGCAGGCAGTCGGTATCTTTTTCACGCCATCGCTGTAACTCTGTTGGCCGGCGTGCGGTGAGTTCAACGAGAACGGAGTGATTGATCGGATCAACGTGGCCACGGCACCGTACTTGGACGCCGCACTCGCTCCCATCGATCTGTACAGCACAGTTTCCCCGTACGACACGTACGGTTGATTGTACACGACGATTTTACCGCTGACCTGGAAAATGTATTATTGAAATGAGTAAATATTTATTAAAGTTATTCTATACAGATGGAACGAATAAACACTTCCACATAGAAAAAGCATTCCGTCATAACTAGTACTTAGGTATTATAATATAATACAATACCTGTGAAGATTTATTGATGAGGTCTTCGAATGAGGTGACCACCACCACTTCAGCCCTGATCCCTTCCGGAGCCGTGCTGACACTACCACCTAGTCCCAACATTGCTAGGTTCTTGACCCTCGGACTCACCAACGTAGCGAATTCCTTGCGTCTAAAATAACGATGGAATATATATATTAAAATATACAAATACAATGCTTGTTACAATTTTATTAATATTTGCTAAATTATTTTTTATAATAATTATTAATTTTTTGTTATTATGTATTATGTATGTAGCAATACAACACATTTTACAGCTATGATATCGATTAGGTACCGACATTTAAATCACCTACTCTTATAATAATAATAATAATAATAATAATAATATGTATATATAAATAGTTAAATATTACTTAACTGATTTATTAATCGTAATTATTATAGGTATGCGATTAATATTTAATATACTTACATTTTCAATTTTCTAACAACCAATATGTTAATACATTTAAGTATAATTATCTATATTTACGTTATAGGTACCTAACTACGATGATATTATCATAATTTCCTCTAAAAAAAAATTTTTAAATTCCTTTGACCATCAAAATTTTTATCATTCCAGCTGATATCATTATCCAGTATCCCCAATATAAGTAATTATTGTTATTATTATATATTATAAATATTATATTATCTACCTACTGCACTAGTATATAATTATCAGATTAAATCCGTCAGATCCGCTATAAATGACGGTAAACGACATTATGAGTATGTAGTGTATACCTTTGCCATCCTGTGAATATGACGCGTTCGGCGTGTACGTTGTCTAGGCCCCAAGCCCTAAGTCTGTTCAGCATAAAGTCGATAGAATTCTCGAGGTTTTGAGTGCCGGCCAACCGGGAGCCGAACGTATCTGTGAACTCGGACAGGGTGGTCCATGTCTTGCCCTTGTAGCCTTTCTGGTCCTGGACGTATGAGAGTACGCGTTCGACAACTGGACGATAGCCGGCGATCTCGTCGCGGAGAGAACGGACCAGCCGGCACCGATCTGGAGACGCTTCCGTCGGCCCCGGGATGAGCAGTACTTGCAGCAGTAGCAAAACGACCACGGCTGCTACCGGACACGAAAACCGGAAACGACCAACAGCCATGTGGCGGCCGCCGTTTACAGTTAACGCAGAGAATACAATACGAGTATAATATTATACCTGCCAACACCTAACTATTATGACTAACTATAATGTAATGTAATAGTGCAGTGATATACCTATAACGCTATAACCGATCACAACCGCGGTCCGCAACGGAATCGGAAATACGAACAAAATTCGATGCACCGGACCGGACGGCGGTTGTTGTATTACTGCGCCGACACAACATCAACTGTATTTGATTTACCATTTTTAACAGCGGGGACGACTCGTTCCCGTGCGTACTGCGTGCGTGAACAGACAGTGGAGCAGATAAACGAGATCATACAACGTACACGAATATAATAATTATAACGGTGAATCACGATGCAATGATAATATTGTTGTGTTATTACCACTATCAATAATAACATCGCACACGCGAAATCAAAATAAAGGCTCGCTTCTGAACTACCTATGACTATAAATTATTTATTGTAAATTGTATAGGTATTATGTGCAAAGATTAGATACAATCGAACCGTTTGTGCTACGATATTATACATCGCGGTTCCATGTCCGATTCGCCCAATTTTAAATTTTAAAATAACACGTTTATTAGTTCAAATCGCCAAAATTATATCGTAATGGGTATCTATACCAAACCGACTATAATAATTATATGGGCACCTACTAGTATATGATGTACGAGATTAAAACAATTGGGTTTATAAAAAAAAAAAAATGATTATACCTTTTTTTCTACAATCAATGAACCAATAATCTTAAGCAATAATAACGGTTTTTTTTAAGGATTTGTTATCTAATTAATATAATTTATTACACAACGACAAGTCTAAAACGTATAGGCCACAACTCACAAACTATAAAATTATAATTTATGTTTTTATGTGTGGAACATTAATTAATATAAATGATATTGTTTGCGCTATCTACCTGTAAATGGTTAACAGTAAGTGTCACATATCCTATACGACAGAGTGCATGACATTTCTAAAAAAAAATAAAAACATCAAATATTAGAATAACTGCTACAATCAATATATATTAAACAATCTTGAAATATGCATATTTTAATATTTTTAAATGATATTCGTATGAAGTAAAGCACAATAAAACAAATAGGCACACCCACTACCATAAATTACAATATTATACTTAGTACTTTGGACTATTAATTGAAAGCACGTATAACAATTTATTTATATTAACAATATAAAAATATTAAGTTTGCGTTTAGAACATATTATTTTAAATTAATATCAGTATCATTCATAATAAATGAAATATATAAAATTTATTGCATATTACTGAAATATCTAAATGATTATGAATGATGCTTTATTGATTTTTAAAATACTTGTATTTACATCCCATTGTATTTACATGTGATCTACAATACAATGTAATATCTACTTTATTACGTATTAAGGAATCATTAAAGAATAATAATATAATATTATCATGAAGTTATCATTGTAACCTTCATAAAAATTGCACAAATTAATATGGCATGATTTTATTATATTTTATACCAACTATGTATGAAGGTATATTTTATTGTATTATTATAGCCGCCGATATAAAATTACAATAGGTAACTGTTTTTGTTCTTTTGTAATGATAGTAAATTTAATAAATCATTAGTTTATTATAATATTTGTTTATTATTAATGAAACATCAAATAATGAAGTATTAAACAATACTAAACATCACTTTTAGTAAAATAAAACTATTTTAATCGTTCAATTGACAAAGTAGTGCTACTCCGCGGTATACCCAATGCGAGGCATTTTTATTGGTGTCCAGAAAGATCGGAAGAACGTAATTGGTGGAATGACCAGTTGTAGACAATATACCCTTTCTCTCTGAAGTCTTATACACAGGACATACATATCTATTTTTGTCTTCTAGTTTATTTTTTCTCATAGGTATGAACCATACTAATGGTAACACATCTGTCAACACTTTTGGGAACGGTTCCTCCAATACCATGCTATAATGTGAACAAATATTTAGTAAAACGCAATACTTTAATAAATGTAATTGTGTTGACCATTATCAGTACATTAAATTCTATGGAAATATTAACATTTAAAATATAGATTATATTATATACTATACTAGCATATGGCAATATAGATTATTGTATATTAGTTATCAATAGAACACTACACACCACACTAATTTCATAAAGGTAAACACAAGATAATACATATTTATAATAATATATATTATAATATAATATAAAATACTTAGATCTATCCCAACGGGCGCCATCTACAAATAAACCATAACAATAAACTCCATCTTCGGGAGCTGCATTTATTCGGTCAGAATGTTGTACTTCAAAATCAAAACACAATTGATCTATAGGTATAGTGTAACGACGAGCGAAATTTTGCATAGCTCCGGTAAGAAATGCTTGAGTAAAAAAAAGTCCACTGAGCCAGAAATTATTGGGCTTACCATTTTCGTACCAAATCTAACAAAAAATATAACTATATATTGTATTCACAGTAAACACAAAATTTTGAACAAGATATAAATACCGAAGGTGGGCACTTTACGACCACTTAATTATTTAAAAATCATTATAATTTATGATACATAATAGGTATATGAGAATAATAATAGCAAACAATATCATTTATGATTTATAATATCTAACGGTCATAATAATTAATAATAATGAAATATTATTTCACAATGTTTATATAATAAGTTAAATATCTGAAATTGTATTTTTATATTATTTAAAAAATGTTATTTTACTATGTACAGGTAGCAATAAAATTAAATCCTAGCCGACGTAAGCGAAATGAGATGAGTGCTTAACAGCTGGCTTTTATGTATAGTTAGATATTTATAATGTATTGGTAGTGTAATTTTTATACTAAGCTATTGACCAAGCTAAGGATTTGATATTAAAATAAACGAAATTATACTACATTCAAGATAAGAACCGTACTCTACGGCCGACCAGTTTTCATCGGACGGCAGTCAGGCAACATCTGTTTGTCACCCGCACCGAGTCAACCATATGTACGCTTGTCGTGGAATAACAACACTGCGTACAATAAGTCGGCCACCGAGTGCGATTCTTAACTTAATAGAATATAGTAACTATAGAAACTATACAATTTTTCTATTCACATATTATACCTAAATCTTACTTGTAAGAAATTAAGACGCTCTATAAAATTAGTTATATATCCACCCAAAGATTTAAGGCTTGGATAGGAAAACTTTGACCAAAATACTGGATATTTAGCCACGGATAACGACAAGGACATTGTTTCCAATTCAGGCGTCATAACAATGGCACCTCTAATGGCTTTTATCAGATCTTGTAAGCTTTTACGTATCACGGACAACAGTATATTGAAACGTTCCATTTCTTGAACAAGAACAGTGTTCATTGATTCGTTGTACATAACAGGATATTTGATCGATGCCATTTCCACGTCAAAATTGTTTGGAAGCTTCGAGAGTATATCAGACGCGATTCCTATTAACAGATTCTCAGCCGTATCGGAATCGTCAGTACCGCCACTAGATTCCACTACCAATAACATAGAGTCGAACAGTTGTGATGTACTCTGTAAATCACGTGTAATTCCCGCATTCATATGCAATCCAAATACTTCTGGACTTGAGACGATTGGAATTTCCTTAAAAAGTAAAAAAAATCAGTATTGGTAATATGTATTGTATTATTTTGATCTATTCTGAAAATTGTCATTACTTCAATTTGTTCTATAAAGCTGAGGTAATCGATTCGAAACGGTAAGCCATACTTTGTACTAATCTCACAAAACAAGTAATCAGAATTTTCAACTACTTGTGGACAACAAAATATATCCAAAATCGTCTTCAACGTACGCCTATCCCAATCATCAGTCACTCTACCACCATAATTGCATTCTCCTGTCAGATATGTGACAGCCTCGAATGGTATCTCATCATACTCATTAATGTACATCTAAAATTAATAAAATGCATTCATCAATTACACTTAAATCCAAATAATTATGTATATATATGTACTTGAAGTTGTTGAATGGAAATATGATAATCGGATTCATTAAAGCCATAAGGTATATTCCATCCAATAGGCCCAAATTTTTTTCTCTCTTGTATGACTGCATGGAAAAATGTAATTCCATATAAAAGTTTTGTAAATATGTTGGTTTTTCCAAGACACCCATCAAAGAAATTTTGATCTTTAACGGGATATGATTGATAACTTCTGAGCATATTCGCTTGTAAGCCTGTTGGAGGCTCATTGGTCATTTTAACGCCGTTTTGGAGGACGGAAACTGGGAACTTGAACAATTTTTAACATAATTATAGTATACTGTATAAAATGTGTATCTATATAACTAAAAATAAGTAATTATTTCTGTAGCTGTAAAATAGTGATCTTGATTTTGATCAAGATTAATGAAACCTACTCAAATTTATACTACCTATTAAGTTCTTATTATATGCATGTAAGTTTCACGTATGCGGTAAAATGTTTTTGATTTTAAATAACAACCATACATTTTTACCATCAATTATTTATATTTATTTTTTCATTAATTTTAATTATTAAATTTATTTTTTAAGTTCAAAAATTGCCAAGTTTTAGAATTTTGAAAGTTATAGATACATAATATTAAAATGGGCAGACGTTAGAAATAATTTTAATTATTTGGTAATTTTTGGGCTATGTAAGATGAGTTTCCTGTTTATTTCCAAATATACACACAATTTGTATTATGTTTGTTATCATAAATATCGTTAAAAAAATTAATTTAAATTAAAAATTGAAGTAAGTCAGAAAGAAAAATGAAATATAAAGGTTAATATATAATGTATGATAAAAATGTGGGACCTTACTATAAATTAGTCATATACTATATATTAGTCATATTCTTAAATTATTTAAACTAGTATAATAGTTTATTTTGTGGCATTCTTAAAAGTATATATTAGTATAAGCACTACCGCCCAGCATTATCACTGACTAATAAGTATGTATTATTGTACATATAATGCATATAAATAATAATTAATTTTTAAAATAATGTTATTAAACAGAAATTTTGTTTGATGATTAAAGACCATAAAAAAAAATACAAAAAAAAAACTCGTGATAATGGCAGTATTTTTGTTTAAAATACAGAAACTTACTTACATAAAAATAAATATAACAGTTGTTTTATCAATTTTATCTCCAAGAATAAAAAAAATAACAAATTAAATAATTTTACGCTAAGATAATAAATGATTCCTGTTATAATAGAGACACTATGTATAAATTAAATTAAGAAATTAAAATTTAATATTTTAATACTTTCTCCGATGGATAGCTAGTCAACCATAATCTAAAATCATTATGCACATTAGACACATCAAATGAATCGCAGATTAATTCTAATTGTTCCATCCATGAAGTAGCTAAATGGCAATTTTGCAAACAAACCCAGCTTCCTTCACTTCGTGCGGTATTTATAAACGATTCAGCTATAGGACCCTTTCATAATATTTTAAGTTAATGATTATGTTTAAACAATTTAGAATTTTAATGAATAAATTTATTGATTATTTACTTGTCCTTGACCCAATGAAACACTTTGTAGAGTTTCTGCCTGACCCATTTTTTCGGCAAATTGCAATAAGCTTGACATAGGATCTATTCCAGGTGATAGAATAAATATAAGAGGACTCAGGCAGCCTGAATCGCTGTAAGATTTATTTATGTCAAATGGTGGTGGGTAAGTGAACTTTTCTCCAAGTTCTATTTTGATAAGTTTTGTAATCGCAGGAATAACTTTGTCTGGTCTAATTGTACGCACGATAACAATACGTTGAAAATCACTTAATTTATCGTACCAAGGATTAGGGAACTTTGAATTTTCGTGGTCAGTTAAATCATAGTAATTTTTCCAGTCTTTCACATTTCTTATAAAATCATGTTTTATACCTGAAACAAGTAATAGAGTGCATTTCAAAATAAATAAAAAATTTTAAATGAATATTATAAAATATAATTATTTAAATATGTAAACCTTTAAACGTATTTATATCATCTAGGCGACAAATCTCATCCCAACTTTTACCCAGTAACCAATCAGACCCAGGGTTAGGAACTTCATTTTTTAAACCTACACCGCCAGTCATAAGAAACATCAGTTCTTGCTTATCAATTTTATTTTCAGCTCTAAAATAACGAAAATTCAGTGAAAAAATATTATACAATATTATAAATGTATAATATATTAGAAAACATATCATAAAATTATCACTCACATCATTATTGTAGTACACATAATGAATGAAAACAACGTCTTATCCTTTTCAAATAATGACCGACATACGTTGGCATATAAATTATATGTAAACGTTTGTTTCAAAGCTTCTAATCGTATTTTGATTATTTTAGATTTATTTCTGAAAATAAAATTGTCAATTCCCATTTGGAATTAACAAAAAAAAAATATTAATTATAACTGCGCATATTTTATGTACACAATATGAATTAAATGTTAGTTTACAACTACATTTTATAATAATATTATTAAATATAAATATTGGTTAATACGTTAAAAAAAATTCCTTAAAAATTACATTTTAATCGAATAAAACAAATATTAAAGCAAATCATTTACTACATAAAAATAAATTTCATAATTAATAAATAAAAAATAATTATTCATCTTTAATAAAAACAAAAAGATAGATAGGAGATTGGATATCATTATGCTGTCCAGTGGAGTTTTTTAAAGGAATTTTAAATTCGGCTATCTATTATCATATTGTACTCGAAAAACGATTCTAAGCATAAACAACCTATCAGCCTATACAACAAATGATAAGTGTATTTGATACATACATTGAAGTAGGTAATTTATTTTACTTTTAGTATTATAGTAGGATGATATATTGATGAAAATAAAGCATTTATTAAATTATTAAAATATGAATTATTTTATATCATATTATATCATCTTAAAATGTAGTAAAATTTTTTCTGTTAATACCTTAAAATAGTAAAAATAGATTTATAGTACATATAAGATAGATAATATTTTAAAATAAATCAAAAATTGTATTATGTACCTATATTAAAATTCATGATAATATAAAATAGATACAAGTTTAAGTTACTACAAATAATGTTTTTAGATTATACAAAAATAATTAAGAAATCGATATATATACCATTTAAATATGTAATTTCGTCCAAATCAGAACTTAAAAATGTCTATAGAAAAAGATTATCTTTATACGTTTTTTTTTAAATTTTATGGTTTCAATATAAAATACTTATGAAGAATCTTGAGTTAAATTTTAATTAGTTTTTACGAAATTTTTAACTACAAAATATTTAGCAATTATTTACGATTGTTATGATTTTCGTCAAAATTTTAACTTCAAATGTATAATACAAAGTTACGCCTATATTTTTTTAATATTTTGATTCAGATATAAGAATAACTTTTGTTGGATCTTGTATACAATTTTCAAGAATTTTGATCCAGCGAATAATTTTTATCTACTTTTTTTTATTATTATTATTATTTATAAAAGTAATTTACAATCTAAATAGACAAATAAGTAAATAAATTAGTAAACGTTTGTATGTACAAGACTAAAAAAACCTGAGGGAAGTTTTGGTTATCCATCGACGTTTATAGAAAAAAACTAAAACATACTGAAAACTATTCATGCCTACAAATGTTTCAAAAAGAGTTAAAAAATTTTTTTATAATGAAAATGATAATATAAATATTTGGTGAAAATTTCAAGTTTCTACGGTTATTCGTTGCGAGTAACATTAAAAATCAAAATAAATTTTGTCGAAAATTTAATTTGCTTAAAAATGATTGTTTTTCCTTATATTTTTTTTTGTTTTTACCGATTATAAAAATATGTACAAGGAATTTTATTTTTGACCTCTTTAAAATAAAAATTAAATCCAATTTTTTATTCAAAACCATTCCCATTTTGGTAAATTGAAACATTTTATCTAAAAAAAATTCGTTATGATAGAATCATAATGAATTGACAACATAATAATTAAATTAAATTCAAACATATTGTTTATAAATTATTATGTACTTTAGTTTAATTTATTTTAAAATGCTTATTATAGAACATTAACCTTCAATATTTAAAAATTAAAATTAATAATTAGGCCAAAATTACAAGCAATTATTGTAACTTTTTGAAACAATATAATCTCCATAGTTTTTCAATCACAATAATAATAATAATAATAATTAACATAATTATATTCATATAATGTACGAGTAATCAAAAATGTATATATATAATATTTTAGTATACCCTTAATAAAACACTACAATACAAGTACAGTTTAAATAGATATGGAAGATAACGATAATACTCACGCTGTTTCAATTGTCATAACAAATATATTGAAAAACCAATTTAATGAATATTGATACATTGGATCAATATTAGGCAAATCTGAAATGCAATAATAAAGTATAGAGCAGTGTTTAGCAATTGGCTTATACTGCAATCTGAATTGGTCGATAACCGCAACAGTTTCTACTGAAGCCACTTGTTTCTGAATAATGTCTGTAGCTAATATCTAATAAACGATTAAGATATTTTAATATTTAATAAGTTTAATTTACTCTAAGATAGTTGTATAATATATTATAATAATAAAATGTAATAAAATAATTATAAATTATGTTTATGTATGTATACTGTATATATAATACAAAAATTAAAAAATATAAAGTGTTAACCTATATACATGAATTAAAATTTACAACCTTTGAGTTATCTAAAACGTCAACCGCATCTTCGTCTTCTAAAATGTTTCCTGGTGCTGAAAGTATTTGTAAAATATTGTTTTCGACATCTAACAATGCTCTAGCATTTTCAGCACCTTCAACAATTAATTGCTGTCTTTTTGACTCTAAATCTGGCCTAAGGTTGAAAAAAAAATATTATATTAATTTAAGTTAATAATCTTTAAAGTAATTGATAACATTGATATTCACCGTTCTTTAGCCACAACAATCCCCAACAACTGATCTTCTAAACCTTCCACAGTCAAAGCAAAATTTATAATGGTCACTTTATTAAATATTTCTGGTGAATAGTGTGGGTTTCTCAGCTTTGATGTAATATATAATCGAAATTTCGAATTATATTCAATTACATTATCACCAATCACTATAAACATCATAGGCCCTAAAAAAGGTTCAATGTCAATTCAATTAACTGACTATTTCATTTAAAAAAAATTAAAATTTAATTTAATATTAATAAATTACCACTTAAAAATTCACCAAAATGTTATTTTAAGTTGAATAATTATTATTTTTACAAGTATCTATTTGTTTTTGTGGCAATATTAATTTTCATCAAAATGTAATTACCTTGTTTATAAACCTGCTTCAATAATATTGGATCTAATGGAGAATCTAAATCTTCCAAAACATTTTCAATTAATACTGGATTCCCAACTTCAATAGCTAATTCAATCACTTTCATATAATTGGAATTTGTTAGTTTTACAATTGATATATCATTAGATTTTTCCATCGTCTTCACCCATTTATGTGCTTGACCTTGAGGATCAATCAATAAAGACCATCTTTGAGACCCGTCCATTATTATAGCATTATCAATTGAAAATGAATCCATCGGTAAACCATTAATAGTCCAATTTTGAATTTTTATTGGTACACCCAAAACCTTAATTAAACTGTAACTATTTGAACTCGGAATCTTTAAATTATTACATAATATTTTCCACTCATCAATAACCGACGACCTGAAAAATTAATGTTAATTTTGGATAAACTCAATAATAATTTGATTACCTAAAATGTGATGTAAATGGAGCCAAATATGCAATTATTCCACAAGATATAAGAATATCCCCCGGTATACAATTATATATGGTTTGTAGCTCTTCAGCACGTTGGGCCCAACGATGTTTCTCACCACCGAGACTTCCTGAAAGTTTTAATTTAAATTTATCATTAAATTAGAAGTATAAATGTATGCTCAGTTAACTAACCTATGAGTTTTTCAGCTTTAAGCAACTTGCTTTCACATAACTCTACTTCCGCTAGTAATTTTTCTTTGTTTAACACTGTCTGGTGCAATCGTTCTTTAAGTGCGTTTAATTTTTCTTGTAACTCTCTTACTGAATTTCTTTTTTCATCCAATATCTCCATGGTTGCTTTAAATTCTTTATCGGCTATCTCTAATTTTTCTTTTTTTGGCGCGACAATTTTTATTACTTGATCATACCTATCCAATGCGATAACCCACTTGCACAAACCCTCCGCAGCACTGGAAGCTTTACCTACGATTGATGGTTTAAAATTTGGATCTGGAAGATATTCTTTACGTATAACATTCATAGTTTTATCAGAGATATTATCTTTATCGTATTCCTTTAACGACTGCAAAAAATTTAGATCGCCTAGTAATCTTTTACTTGGGCCCCAATAGTCAATTATCTAAAATCACAGTTTTTTTATTATTGATCATTGATAAATTTTCATATTATTAAAAAAATAACCATACATATTGTCCAGGTTTATTAGGATTTGGCCTTTTATCTGGTAACACTCCTTTCATCACGCACACTGCTGCCATTACAGTTTTTACCATAATAGGAGGATTCTTCATAGACTTAACCAAAGTAATATCAGCTGGTTTAAGAGTATTTAAAGCATTGATTGCATCTAAAAATAAATATTATAAAGCTAAAAAAACTTTATTTTTCTTCATTGTACTTAATTATAATGAAAACATAATTATCATTAGTGATTAATGTTATAATTCTCATAATAAACAAAGAAAATTAATTCTTACATTTGTATTTACTATTTTAAATGTTTATTTATAAATAGGTATTGTATTTGTACTTAATTTTTTTTTGTTTATGTATGAACAATGACTAAGAACTTTAATTTGCATGTTATAATTCATTATTATTTGTTTTATATTTTAAAGTTTTTAGATATTCAATGAAAAAAAAAACTAAAATTCAATATCAAAAGAATACTCTAGGACATTACCTACTCACTACTACTATATATTAATTTATATTGTAATGAAAAAAATAATTTAGTAGATAATATTATACGAAAACGGTTCAACAATTACTATAATACTTTTGTTACTCATACAATTACATATTAGAAATTTAACACAAACTTAAACTTTAGATACTTTAAAAGAACAATTTTTAGAATTTTTTATTAATATACACATTAATCTTTTATAATACTTCCAAAAATTACTATTTTATAAATATTTAAATGTCTAAAAGATTATATATTATATTTATAAAGTAATTAATAAACCTACAAGAAAAATGTAACAAAATGTATTTAGTTTTTTCAAGTTGAATAGGTATTCTAAATTATACTTAATTACCTTCTAAAATTGGTATAGCTAATGCTAAATCAGTTTCACATTCTGATTTTAGTTCATTCGCTGCCTCAGCTTGAACATTTGCTACTTTTTCATCGGCTTGTACTCTAGCAGTAGCTTTTTCAACTTCGGTTGTCTCACGTGATATCATGATCATCATTTTTTCTGTATCTTTTTGAGCTCTTTGTAGTTTAGGCTGAAGTATAAATAAATCTTCCTTCATCTGATTCACTTGCACAGTAGCATATTCTAGTTCTTCAAGACCACCAACGTAACGCATTTTTTCCTCCATAATTTCTTTTTGCTTAAGATTAGTGCAGTTCGTATAAGCTTTAATTAAATCTAAATATGAAGCTGATGTTATGTACGTTCGACGGCGTGTAGTAGAATAAAATTCCGCAGATAATCGTCTGTAATTATTTAGGTACATTATTATTTTAATTTGATGTGTAAAATAATTTACCTTGCATCGATGTGAAAGCGTTGACAAACTATAACTGCAGAGTTTTTAATTTTATTAGACAGGTTGACGTTTTCCATGTATTTCTGTGCTACCATTACTAACGCATCTTCTGGCCAATCCTCAAACCAATTAATTGTACAACAACTAACCATTGATGGATAAAGTCTCAATCGGTTTCTAAATGTCGAGCCAATTGGACTAAAGCATAAAAATATATGTAAATTTTGTTTGCACCGATTGATAAAGTAATCGAAAACGACCAATGGTGAAATATCTAAATTTCTATTTCCTCCTTGAGCAGCTAATCTAACCATCTATAATTGTCAACATTAAGTTCAAATTATAATGATTTTTAAAATATCGTATTTGAATGGAACAATTAAGTTTATAGTACCTCTAATATACTTTGCTGTTCATCCAAAGTAAATATATTTGGTACTTCACCAGAATTTAATAAAGAATCAATGTCTTGTAAAAAATATTCTTCCTTGATTTGCCCTTCAGCAAATAAAAATACGGTGGGACGATTTTTTCCTCCTGATTCCATTAATACAAATTTCAAATCATCTCTCCACTCATTGAAGCCATAACTCTTAGTTATCTCCGGTTGAAAAGTATTATAATTATACATTTCTGATGCTAATCGAGTAAGAGATTGCCGACCTGAGCCTCCTACTCCAACTAACAATGCACATCCGCCGGGGATCGATACAATTCTACATATCCTCGAAAGATGCTCAAGAGCATATCTTTAATTTATAAAAAAAAAATAGATTATATTATATATTATAATATTAAAAGAAAACAAAAATAATTTAAGTTAGTTTACTTAAACAAAACTATGTTTAATTTCGATTTATGTGTCATGTCATATTCATCCATCACCGTTTGTGCTATTGCTATAAAATTTGATAACTCAGCTGGTTCTTCATATTTTTTGTTTTCAGCTGCATCAATATCTGTAGCACTTGTAAATAAAAGATTTGTAGCATCTTGGTAACGAATGGGCTATAAATCAAAGAGCTATAATATTGTATTTATTCTATATTTATTTTATAGGTATTAATATTTGTGATTACGTACAACTGAACTCGATAAATCATTTAACACTACATCAAATTTTTCTTGGAAATTTGCATTAACTGCCTCACGGATTTCATTGAATAAACATTCTCTATCTTTATCATCAATAAGGCGATCATAGAATACTCTAAGTACTTCATGTACCCATAATCTATAATATACACAAATAAAGACTTTTTCCTAATGTTCACGTTTTCAATGAAACTTACCTTGTAAACTGTTTCCGGTGGGTAAAACTCTCTTTACGAAACATGAGTATTCCATTCGTAACTTTTGAAATATCTCTCAAATTAAATAAATAGTGTGATTTTGCTGGAGTTGGTGCTAAATTAGTAATAGCTGATTTATATAAATCAATAGTTGATTGAATTATATTATCGATGATCGGTACCACTTCTAATGTAAAACCATTCCTCTAAAAATTAATTTGTGTATTATAATAAAAGAAAAAATTTTTATAAGACATATAATATACTCTTAGTCCAATATTAAGCAAAGTCGAGTATATTTTTGTAATACTTGTATCATCAAATGAATTTATAGCAAATAACCCAAAATGACGCAAAAATCTTGCGTACACATCCTGTCTACTTCCACCAGTTGGACCAATGGCAGTTAACATGAGTATATCCTTAAGGTGAACTTTGCTTGTATCTTGTAGATCATACCAGTGCCCATGATCAAAATACTGTCTTAATAGTTCAATGGGCGGTTGAGCTCCATACTGCTCTTTGATAGGCATATTCATATCATCAATAAATATAACACACATTTTCCCCTCTGGTGGCCCATAAACACCACGTTTACGCTTTATAAGTTTCGACAAAACCATTTCCTGAGTAAAATTAGCAGATGTCTGGATTGTAAACGTAACAAAAGATGGAATGTATTCGTCTAACGACAATTCATTCATCATATAATTTTTTATGTAAAAACTCTTTCCAGTACCCGTAGAACCAAAAAGTAATAATGGTTTACGATGAAAAATAAACATTTCAACTAAATGCAAATATCTATAAAAACAAAAAAAATATTTATATATTAAATGATTACGAATATTATATACTTAAATTTACCTTGCAGTATCAAGGGTGTGCACTAAAGTTTGTTCAATGTTACTCATTTCGTGAAGTTTATTGCTTTTTACAACTTCCGATAAATTTTTCCAAGATCCTTTGGATGTAAAATTGTATACATAGTCATATAACAATCCTTCACTGGGTATTAAAATGTCCAAAGAACTTAGAGCTTCTGGTGGTTCCAAACCAGGGATTTCTCCCTTCCACAATTCTTTAAAATAAATATCAAATACAGGTCTTGAGTTTGAATCTAGAGTTCCACCAAAGCCCCAAATAGAAGCATATACAAAAGATCCTTGTAAATAAAGTGTGAAGTTTTCATTTAATTCTGGGTCATCAACATTTGAATTTTTTAACTGCATTTCTAATATATTTATAACATTTCTATAAAAATAATAAAAAACAAAATAATTAACAATAATAATAACTAATATTAATTCAACTAACAAAACAGTATTTGTTTCTCCTGCATTCGTTAACTGAACACAATTACGGCGAACAAAATAAAGACATGGATTAGTTATCCAATCGAATAAGCACATAATATCTATGCCATTTTGATCTAAAGACCAAAGCTCTGGACAAGTTTTTAACCACATTTCTACTAGTGGCCTCCAACCCAAAGTTGAAGGATCTAAATAAATCATACCACACCTAGAGACAGTTGCGGGAGATGCCTGAAAAATGTATTTTATTATACAACGGTTATGAACACATAAAATCATATCCATACCTGATTAAGGTCCATTACTTCAAATATCATAGACATACAATCTGGCATACTTATCACTTCTCCAGAAACTAAACACAACTTTTTATTATCATCTAATACTGTATTCATATTTTCTATCCAAACCGCATCAACAGGACCATCAAAAATTAACCATTTTCTATCTAAAGTCTCTGACATTGAAAACGCTCTATACATAACATCGAATGAAAATAAAACATTTAAACGAATTTGTAATATTAATACTCGATATTATAAATAATACTATACCTAAATGTGTTAGCTACAACCCCGTCAGACCATTCGCGTGAAACGTCATCAAAGCATCCATAAAGTTGACCCATAGTCAACGCTTTTGGATTAACTGTTTCATATTCAACCTTTTCTTCTCCTTGACCAAGTTGATTCTGTAGAGTCAATGTTTTTGCGAGTAAATGAAGTAATGATGTCTTTCCTCCAAATGGATTTCCCACTAACATAAATCCATGCCTAACCACCATCATTTCATATGTCTGAATTAGTTTTTCCATGAAATTATCTATTGGTTGCAATTGCATCTTTGCGCACACCTAAATCAAACGATGTCACATATTGTAATCTTTCTAAAACTTATTAAAATATGTACTTACAATATTTGCAGCATTAATCAAATTTTCATAGTTAGGATTTGGCATTCGCACACCAGGAAATAGATCAGAAATTATTCCATTAAATAAAGGAACATCTTTACTTAAAAACTTTGCGGAATTCACATCCAAAATAGATCTAAGTAACAGTTCTGACTCATCATCTTTTGGAAATTTCATTTTTAAATTACCTGCTGCTATAAGGACAGTCTTAACCGCTCTCATACCTAAAAGTAAAATAAAAATATAATCTATACGTTAATTACGGCTTGAAAATATTTTCACCATAGTCATAATGTGATTGAGATGATAATTGTTCTGAACACAGTTTATAGGTTGTAACAATCTTGACAGATAATTCTCGCGCATTAACAAATCCAAAGGAATATAACGATATTTCTCCAATCATTGCATAGTCCGGCACCATCATAGCCACAGTTCTAAATAAAACCTGTAAATCATAATAATATCGGTATGTTATTCAGCATTTAATATTTTTATAAATTTAAACCTTCAAGTTATCGGGAAGTTCGGATCTCCCAGCATATCCCGGATTCATAGTAATGCACACATAACATTTTGGGTTTAATAAAAGTTCAGTGCCTTCAAACATGAAAGTTTCAACATTAGATCTCACCGCTTGAATGATACTTAATATCTGCTGAGCAATAACTGATAATACTTCGATGTCAATACGATTAAATTCATCGAAACAAGCCCAAGCTCCGGTTGAAGCTAACCCTTTGAAAAACTTTAAACTCCAATGTCATTATCAATAACAATAATAAATCTATCAGTGTAAATATGTATATACCTTTCCCATTGCCAAGTAGTCAAGGCTATCGGAACAATTAAACACCACACACTGCACGGCCAAAGCTTTTGCTAAATCTTTCGTTGTTTCTGTTTTCCCGGTACCAGCTGGTCCCTCCGGAGCACCATTTAAATGTAAATGATAAGCACTAATTAATGTGCGATAACATCTATCTGTTAAAGGAGTGATGACAAGTCTAGGCGTATTACCTAGGTATTCGTATGCATAATTCACAGTTGCATTGGTAATACAAACCAATACATCATCTTTCCAATAATATCTTAAATTAAAAATCAGTTAAAATAAATAATTTTAAAATCAACTTAAGACTAATTTTACATTACCTTAACTGGCTTAGCCATTTAAAGTCCATATGGTGAGAAACATTATTATTTGCCAAATCATCAACAACATCCTTACAGTGGACATCTAACGTAACTAACGCACTTAACGATATTCTTGTCTGCTTGCTTAATTTACCGCGTACTAAATCAACGATATTATTCAATTGATTCTAAAAAAAATTTTAACGATTTAAATATATCATAAACACTCATATACGTGCTCAAAAATACAGTTAAAAACATATGATAATTTCGCATTTTTCCGATTTGTTGAGCATTAAATACATCATGAACTTCTGCAGTCCAATAAATTTGAGTGACACACAAAACACATTGACCTGGCCATTTCTGTACCCATGTAGTTCGTTTTATAGTCGTATACTCATTATAAGCATTTTCAATACATTCTTTAACCGATATGACCATTTGTTCTTCTACCTAAATATAAATAACAACGAAAAAAATATCGTTATAAACTCAAATATGAATTATATTTGATTTTTTTAAGGCACAACCTGAAGTAACCACTTTTCTACACTTCCTCTTGCTTCGACAGTCGAAATAAATTTATTAAGTTCAATTTCTTCACCCTCACTACTTAAAATCTTTAAAATATCTAAACTTTTACTAAACTCTAGTTTAGCGATCCCTTCAAAACATTTTTTTAAATGAGGCTGAACTTTTTTGGGATTTTTAGTTTCTGATAATATTTCTAACATTTCATCATTTGAAAGAAAGAAAAACCTATAAATGGATTTAAAAATATATATTAACTGTCATTATATTCTTTATTATATTCTAATATCAAAAATCAAGTTTACCTTGGAAAGAATAAACGTTTTTTCTCCAAATAGTTATTTACGCCTGCGTTAATAGTTTCCATCATCTCGTTACAGTTAATTAATGATTCTAATACACCTTCTTGTCCAATACACTTAGTGGCTAACGGATCTGAATTAACCATACTTAATAATCCTTTAATAACCGTATTAATTTCCTAAAAATGACATAGAATATATTTTTATAAAATGTTATTAGGATTTCTAACGTGAAATACTAAATTATTGGATTATACATTAAACAATGATCCTTCCTCGGGCATTTGAGCAATTATGTCTTTAGAGCTGAATATTGGTAAAAGATAAAGCCATTGTATTTGTACTTTTGCCCATTCTTCAAGTGTCATATTCATGCGATTAACCATTTCAAACCACTCATTTACTTCATCCCTTATCGGCTTGACAAACGCTGAACCGCGTATTGATATGGTTTTTATTAGATGGTCATCAAGTACCGTTTGTATATCATCTAATCCAGATAGTATATTTAAATTTGTATCCCTTAAAAATAAAATTATAAATGAATAAGCACACATCATAATTATTCACATTTTATAGTGAAATTATAGATTAAAATACATCTTACTTATAATAAGGGCTGGTAGATAGTGAGATATGTTTCCAATCTTCTTTCATTTTTACCAACGTTTTTCGCAATTGTTCTTCTTTTGTAGCACCTACACTAATAACGTCAAACCTGTAAAAATAAATTTAAAAATAATTTAAATTATTGATGATTTGCCTACTTTAAGCATCGTTTTTAATTATACCTCTTGAATGTACCTACTATTATTACCAAATTCTATATTACATTTACATACATAATAAATATGTAAAAATGTAAATAAGATAATAATATCTTTTACACACATATTTTTAAGATTTCCAAACAGTCATTGTTTTATTCATGTATATATAATTCACTTATAATTAAGAAATTGTAAAATATGCAATTATATGCAAAATAAAATTTTTAAATAAAGATATCATGAAACACATATCTATGTAAGTATGGAAAGTATTGGAAAACCTAAAAAAAATATGTAAAATTATAAACATCCTAACCCTAATAATTATAATAATTTAACTCAAATGTAAGTTTAAAATAAACTGATGTGCGCTATGTACTACTTCTTATGTTTATAGTTTGAACCCAATTGACAATTAAAAATAAAATCAAAATTATACTTACTGAGGTAATAATTTTCCTAAATTTAAATCTAAAATTTTAGAAAGTGTAGTTCCAGCATTGGGTGTAAAGTCATATCCCGTCAATTCAGACATGTCTTGCCAATGTCTTTCAGTCAAATTTGGGTTACACAATATTCCGATAGTTGGTATGTATTGCTAAAAATATGTAACAGTGGATTTTTTCTTTTTTTAACAATTTAACTGAATTATTAATTTTATCATCTTGTAATTTATTAACCTTTATTTCTAAATTCATATTCTTAATGTTAAAATTATACGAACCCTAAATTGCTTCATGCTATCAACTATTTGCTGTATAATTTTCAAAGGTGCTGGCCATAGGTTCATATTAAGAGTATCTACTATACCCTCATATACTTTACTGTCATTTTGCGTTAACATTTCCTTACATTTAACTCTTAAAAATTTTTGTATTCTCAATGCTTCTCTAAATTTATATTATTACGGGTTAGTTATATAATTTTTTATAGTTTAAAATGTGTTACTTGTAAAATTCATCGAATTGCAGCTCTATTTCGGATAATATAAGTACATCAAAGTCACCGTGCATCCATGCATTCCTTTTCAACGTCCAGCGATAGGAGAATTCAATGAGATCAATGAATGGCTTTGTGAAATCCTTTGAAAATTTAATTATTTAGTACACGTATAATCTATTTGTCTTTATTTATTAATATATTATATACTATTTAGTATTACAGATAAACTACTCGTTAATATTTGTGTTAGGGATATATAATTGTAATCATAAAGTAAGATATCATTATTGTGCAGGTACTTAGTGTTATTTATTTAGTAACATAAATTGTAGGGTTTAAATGAAAAATTATTATATATTTGCTAACGTAAATGTTTTTATATAATTATAAACGAATAATAGTTTTGATTAATGGAAAACAGTTTTTATATACGATAATTATCATTTCGTTATTAATCAGTAAGTAATTTATTTTAAAAACTATTAAAAATGGATGATAAACAAATTGTTACATACACAGTAAGTTTAAATAATATAAACTTTTTAAAGACTATTAAAAAATTCTATATTAGGTATTATTATTGGTATCAAATTAAAATATATGCGCTTTTAACATATTATATATACTTTAATGTCAGTGAGTTCTTGAAATGGAGTAATTTCTTTGTTAAACAAATGTTTTTCTCCGTTAATCCAATCAACAATAGCATCGAATCTTTCTAATTTTCTAACTAATGCGTTCATGTACTGCAAATATTTCATTATTAATACAATTGTATAAAATAAACGCTTTTTATATTACTAGTTTATAATCATAGAGTTTGTTTATATCATCAATACGATCCAAGAACGTAAGGTTGGGTTCAAAAGTGTCTAAATCATAAATCAATGTACTAATTGTTTTTCCCATATTTTCTTCTCCTTTAGATTTGCCTGCTTCGTAAATAGTAGAATATCTAATGAAAATGTGTGATGATTTTTGTATCCATGAAACAGAAGACGCGTGTGCTTCCCACACTTCTTTAGATAGTATTGTATATTTAGATAAGTCGCATGCGACCGCAGACAAATATTTCACTGTTACAATTATCTCTTGCATAAATGTAGTAGTAGCGTACAACATATAATCGCCAAGATCCAAAAACTCTTTAGAATTTTTTGGTTCAGTAAAAGCCCGTTCAACCAATTCGTTGAATTTATTATTCACACTAAAAAATTACGACACTTTTACAAATTCACTGCAGTAAATAGTAATTTAATAATAATATCCCAATTAATAAAAGACAATTATACCATAGTGTAATAATCAACGTAATACCTATTGATTTAGCTAATACATACATATATTTATAAATATATATTAAATATGTATCAAAAAAAAAAAAAATAATAATATATACCTTTCATGATCAATAATATAATTAATAACGGCGTGCTCAACAGTCTGATCCATATAATTTGTGGCTAAATCGTATATATGATTTTTAATTTCACTCTGATCAATACTATACAAAATATACTTTATAGTAAATAATTAATTTTTAAATAAGAATTTAACACTCAATGCTTACTTTACTAGCTCAAACTCAAAATATTCTATTAGTTCTTTAGACATATTCTTAAAACACTGAAAAAAATCTAACTTTTTTATTAGTTCCTCATACGTGTGATTCTCTTGTAGATATATTGAAAACATTTCAGGCAGTTCATCATGTACGATTTCACTGAAATCAATTTCTGCAGTAAAAAGTCCATATGAGAATAAATTAAATTACAATATCATTATTCGTTTATTTAGACAACAAAATTCTACCCAGCTTTTCAAAATAAGTCGCCAAATACGTATAAATCGAATTTAATTTCTCTTTCAAAGTGGCTCTTGCTTCCGATAAATATTGACTATCACGATTAATTAAAATAAATTGAAGAGTATTTTCAAAACCGTCGTAAAAATTTTCCAAAGATGGTAATTCGCTGAATGCATTATTTACCTTAATTAAATAAGACTATATAAATATATAATATTATTTCATATTACATTATATTTTATATTAAAATTTTAGATTTTTTCTATTTTTAAAAAAATTTGATTAATTTATATATTATTACTTATTAATAATATGTATATTATGAATTGATTATAGGCTACTTTTTTAATGAATTATAAGTATTATAGCCTAAAGGCCATAGCCTAGGGGGTCAAGTTAAGTTACGTTAACACATGACTATTAAGTTAGATGTTAATAGCTAACAAATAGTGGGTACATTTAATTCGTTCAATTTAAAGTTAAGATGGATGATAACTGAATCTATTATTTAATTAGTCCGTAGATAATCTTTTTTATGATTATAACGAGTATTTTGCTCCTATTTATATATATAATCCTACTATTATTGTTATTGTAGGATTATTCCCTACACATACAAGTGCTCAAGAATATAATCATCTACCAGTTACAAAAACAAGTTTTAAAAATAAAAATAATTTAAATTTATAAAATCGATAGAAATATTTTTATTTATTTACTTAAACGCCCGTGAAGGCTCAAGTACAATATAAGAATACATATAATAATTCAGTTAGTAAGTAGTAAATATATTTTTACTACTGAATTATTTTAAAATACTCACTAAATCCAAAGCTGAGCAGTATTGTTCAATAATTTCTTCTACGCTCGGCGTACTGATACATTTTGAACCCACAAAATGTAATTTAATATTTAATTTTGGCGTTGTTTTTAAATTTCCAAATAATTGTACTACACAATCTAATGATTTTAAAATTATTCGTTCGATCTGTAAAATAATAATAATAAAAAGAAAATTTTACATCGATCATTATTCATTTTTTTTTAACGTACAATAATTTTATAATTGCCACTATTAGCTATATGCACTAAAAAAAAAATAAAGATTATAAAAAATAAGAATTGCAATATAAAACTTAATTTTAATTTTTTTGAAAAATAACAAATTCTACAACAATAAACAGCAAAATCAGTTTCTGTACACAAAACGTATTATTTTATTGTTACCTATTATTGATAATTTAAAATAAACATTTTTTCCGTCAGTGTACGGCAGATGTTCAGTAATAATATATAAATATTAAATATTTCAATATTTGTTGTATGTAAATATTTATAAACTAAACTTATAATAATTAATGTAGATGTTTTATTACAACGTACTGTTAAACTAATTGTGTACATAATGCATTTAAGAAACTCCGGGATTCTCTTTAAAACAACTCCGTCTGTTGCTTTTTTCTTAGATAAAAGATTTTTAATTTCTCCATACCAATTGTTATACAGATCTGTGCAATTTTCTTGAAATTCGCGTTCTAAAGTTTTCATTACATCGCGTAGGTCTTGAAAAAAATTGTTAAATCTAAAAAAACATCCAAAATCCAACAATTTTATCTGTTACAGACTTACAGTGATCCCAAATTGTTGATTATTCATTTCTATATATACCTATATACTAATACAAAATAAACAACTTACCTGTACGTGTCTACGTCAATCATTGTTGAAGAAACTTGGTGAATTTTAACATATTGGATCTTGATTAATGTTGGATGATATATATACAAACGCTTTACTAAGAGCTTTTTAATTTTTAAAAATGACGGATAACTTTTATTTTTCCCTCCTAGACTGCAACATCTAAAATGTGTACCTTTTAAAGTTGAATTACAATAAACAATAGTTAATAACTTACGCTCTAGTTAGTGCTTTTGTTGATGGTTTTTCTGGTTCATTTTTTAAATTCAGATTCGGTAATATAGTATGATCAACATGAAACCGTTTACCATAGAAAATGTATTGGGCTTTAACATCCTCAATCAAAGATCCCAAAATGGTGTTTTTCTTCCAACGTGCTGACCCTGATTTCTAACAAAGTGATTAATTATTAAAAATTATATAGAAGTACATAAATAAATATGTTTAAATATGTATACTATTATACAGATGATAAGATATTATATAAATGCAATTTAATTTGTCTTTATATTAACTTAGAGGAATTGATAGAAGTGCATTACTTACCGTATGTTTTTAGAGACATTTACGTAAATAGGTATACAATACGGTAGCAAAATGTTTTTTACGGAAATTTACAATATCTTACGAGACTTTATATTTGCCCGAAAAAATGAGGTTTATTATAGGTAAAGGTAGATACTTTAAGTATATTCTCTATCCACGATTTTTGCATAGGAACGGGTTCTACAGCCTCGGCACATCTTAATAAATTCTTATAATAATAGATCTGAGGCAAATCAATATCTTCGTCTCGGTGATCAGGTATTTCGGATTCTTTAGTTTTCAATGAGGCATTTGGCTGTCTTTCAGCACATTCGCCCCTAAGTGCAATGAAAAATAAACAAAACAAACTAAATTAAGATATTAACATCTATTCCAATACTTAATCATCTATTTATTAAATTTACATATAATTTATAATTATTCTATTAAGCTCGCTCATGTTTAATATGATATGTAGATAGGCACGCGTATATTATACGCATATAATATGTGTCAATGAAATCTCTATCAATGATCGTCACAAAACATCTATAACAACAATAATACTGAATAGATTTAATAGTTTCTACAGTTGATGATTCGTAAAAATGAACATGTTATTTATATAAAGGATAATAATATACACAATACACAAAACTAATTATTATTATATACTTGCGTAGTTGCGTTACTATAGTATACCGTAACCGTCCGCCCGAATGTTATTTAGGTATTTATTTATTTATTCAGCCAAATCAATTACAGTTATATAGTTACAATAAATTACACGTTAAATATTACGTTTACCAACTGAGCTATAATATGCTCGTATGTGGCTCCTATACAGAGTTCATCATGGATATCATAATTGGTTTATACTTTATAGTAAAATACCTACTCAGAGAATTAAAAAAATACTTATATAATTACACAATAATGTACTACTTATAGTTAAACATAAATTTAATAAAGCATTAAAGTAAATGGTATTGTAAGATATTAAAATCAGTATTAGATATTATATTTATAATAAGAAATATAAAAATATATTCCTGTTTTCTGATAGGTAGGTACATTATATTGGTAATAGTGCCCATAGGTATATTCATTATACTATTATACAATATATTTTAATATAAATATCTACATAATATAATGTTGAATGTCAATAATTATTCATTGTAATACATTATTATTAGGTATATGGCTATTGGCCATAAATAGGTAGGTATACATACAAGCTTATAGTTGGGTAAGTCCACTGTCCTGCGATGCTTAGTCTAACAAATTTCATAATCCCTTATTCCACTCTCGATCGTCTTGTCCTTTCTATGTTGAGTCAATTATACAGTAGTTACACTATACCAGATATATAGCGTTCCGGTCCGTTGATTTTTTTTTAGGCATTCTTGTAGCAAGTGATCCGCGAATTTTTTAAAGTAGTGATCTGCATACAAATACCTACATTTACTACATCCCTTATTTTAATATTTAAAACTTTTAAAATTTAAAATAATTCTGTTGTTTACAGACCACACATTTTTAAGTAGGTACCTATATATCGTTTTTTAATACCTATCTATTAAAAACTTGAATATTTAATGTGTTAACTGACCTCCACGACCGTGCTTTAATAAGATGGCGTTGTTCTAGTTGATACATAGTTCCGTGCATTTTTCTAAGTATTTTCATTTTAAAAAGTGACCAAGTTACATTCTATTGTCTTGACGAGTGTTAGCTCATCCAGTTTGCGAATTACACCTAATTGTTTTGAGCGGTTTACTGTCAAATGATTATTATGATGATTATAATCCCGAAAAAAGCGCAGTTCAGCGCAGTGGGGATGAAGCTAAACCAAAATTATGAACCTCACGTCAATTTAAAGGTCTGCTCTGAATCGTAGACCGTAATACGATTTAGAATGTACCTATGTAATTTTGTACAACATCATAGTAAAATAATAAAATATCATATCATTATGAATAATAAAATAAAATATGTACGTATCTACCCTATAATATTTATTAATTTAATGTAAATATTATCAATATTTACAATAATTTATTAAAGTATAAAATACATTTTATGTGTATTATAACACCTGTCATATTTCAAATAATAAATATAAGTATATAATATAAATTGGTTACCTATCGTATTTAAAATAACTCATCTGTGCAACTAAAAATCAGACTGTTGTTCAAATAGATTCAAATAAGCTACCTACAAAAAGTTCGGAATTATGCTCAATTAGTAGTTCTACTTGTAAATTTGGGAAAACAAAGTTAAAAAATAAATAATATTAGTATTTAGTCTATTTCAATAGTACGACATAAAAAATAACTGAATTTACTAATGAATCAAAAAGGATACACAAACAAGTCATCACTCGGAAAACATACAAAATACATCAAATAAAAAAAAAACTAAAATAAATGTAGGGCGTAGACGTTCAAACAAAAGTAAATAAAACCACAAAAATCAATTTATAACATTTATAGATACCTAGTTTAATTTTATATTTATATTTTGTATTTAATTTACGTGCATAATTTGTTTTAAAAAGCGCTGATTGTATCTACTATAGGTTCCAGAATTATGCAGTCGGTACTTATGTATTATTCTCGTATTATGATAATTCATATAATAATGAATTGAATAAAAATATGATTCGCAGTTTATTTATAGTTAACACCATGACTAAATAATAACATTACTTATAGATTTAATTATTATCGAATTTGTAGAGGAGAATATAAACTGTAATTATACAATTTTTTTTTAATAAATTAAATACATTTAAAAAATATCAAACATAATTTACTACTATAGTCTATAGTAATTTACAGTTTATTTTTTTTTTTGATGACTAACTCGTACACCAGTGATAGGTAGTTTTAAATTATAAATACAAACAATTAGTGTGATTTAATACTTAGACAGTTTATTATTTTAAATATCAAATGGCACTGGTTAGGTACAACATTAAAGAAAAATACATGACAACAGAGTGACTAAAATATTAACACTGTAAATAAAGTTAAATCATATCATACTATAACAACAAAAATAATTTATAAAATGTATAAAATTAAATAAAACACTTATTAATATATATTAATTTAAAATCTAGGAGTAAAACTGAATACAAATTATTTAGTTACTTTCAAGTATAAATTAGTTATGTCATTTTAATAGAGGAATGCAATATTTCCAATTTTATGAAAGAAAAACTAAAGAATGAATTAAAAAAATATTATTGTATTTTGTTAATCAACTTGGTAAATTGTGTCAATTTTAATTTTCTCCTTTGAATACTCACAATAATAAATATTATAATACATTATTATTTAAAATAATATTGATGTATTGATTTAAATTCTAGTGGTAGGCAACTTATACGGAGGTAATTTATTATTTGAACAATAATTGTAGTATAAATCAATAAACAATACCCGAGTAGTTATAGCATTCTTTGGTATAATACACAAACATGTGTTGACAATAATTATGCATTATGATACCTAATTTATAAATATTGAGTAATTAATTACCTATTAGGTACCAATATAACACAAGATTATTATAGCACCATACTGTCATATTTTATAATATTGTTAGTAAATAGCATGTTAAATAAACAAAAATGTACTACATTTTATGGACATACCTATTACAATATACATTTATATAATAATAATAAAAACAATAAAATACCAATTAATAAAGACGAGTAAAAACTTTTAAAATTTGGTAATAACATCTTTAAGATGCACAAAAAACATTAATAGTAAGCAGTTATAGCTAGGTATAAATAGACATGAATGACAAAAATTTCTAAAAAGATTTATCTTTCAGTATGTCTAAACAGTAGACATTAAAAAATAACATCCAAATAGAAATTTGACAATCAAAACAATAATACATTATAAGTAACTAGATTCAAAATCTCTTACTTATATTTGTAAATAATATTATTTTATTTTCCCATTAATTTGTAATTTTTCTTGACAAAATATGTAAAAAAAACTATAAAGTATATAATATGATAGGACAAATGACAATAGATTTAGTTTGTGTTTAATAAATAGACTTAAAACTTATATTAAACTACAAGTAAATCATGATAGATAATTAAAAACAATTGAATATAATAAAAACTGCAAAAAAAAAATATATAAAAATATAAAAATGTTAGGAAAGAGAATAAAAGTTTTACTATATTAATGTTATTGTATATAATAGGGTGAAATATTTAATATATTATCAAAGTATAAAAATTAAATCCTTTGGTAACAACCTAGTTGGTTAAACTAATAAATTAGAATATATTCTAACTTACCATAAAATAGCATTATTTGTAATTAGTAAAGGTTAGTTTGTGTGACATAATCAGTATACGATTTCCTTAAAAAAAAGTAATTTAATGTATTGGTAAAATGTTATAAAGTAATGTATTAAGTTAATATAATATATTAAAATATTATGTAATAATTAAACTTTGTGTGAAACACAAACAATATAATGTATTTAGTGATTTGTTATTGTATTGATACATTTTTCCTCAATATTCATGAACCTAAATATGTAGTGTATAGTGATAGTTAGGAGCACACATAAAAATATATTTTTCCTTTTTTTTTACTGAGGGGGAAGTTGGACCCTTAAAACCCTCTTTGTATAATGTATATGCTATTAGTGTTAGTATTATTTATGAGATATACAAGTCAGTATAACCATAAGTTTATTGTTATACATTATAAATTGAGAACTAAAGAGATTGCAATAAAATTCATACAATTCAAGCAAATAAAAATTAATGTTTTGAATACCTTAGCAATATTATTTTACAAAATGTATATTATTTTTAATACTTTGGTCTTGTTGCATTAGTAATATATAAAATAAATTAAGTGACAAGATACACTCAAACTAATTTCAATTTAAAAAAATCAGTCTCAGGAGTTAAGCAAAATAATGCAATTTTATACCATAATAATTATTATAAACTGTTGTTACCTTATTAATCATAATTTATAAGTATATAAGTATAAAAATATTAAAATATACTCTCCATTCAATCAATTTAACATATTGTAAAATATATTTTTAACATATTTTTCTTAATACTCTTAATAAAATACAGATATTGAAATTGACGCAACTCAATCATGACACTATACGCCGCATGCCACACTCAGTACAAAATTTGATATCAATGATTGGATATTTGAATCCACATTCATGACAAAATTTAGCAGTTTTCAGCAGTTGATGATAATTATCGGTCGTCACCTGCTCAGATTTTCTGTTCAAGCTAATAATAAAAAAAATAATAATAATATAATACAACTAATATAAATTACCTTACATAATATACAACTGTAAAATTATTAATAATCTGAAAGAAAGTCCTCTAAAATTGAATATTTGTCATAATAAATTGATAAAAATCATTAATAAATATATAATTAATATAAATAAATTATAGCTATTAATAATTGTATTGATAATGTAGTCCTAGGTGTTTTTATAAGCAATATAGATTATAGGTGTTTAGTGATTAATGAGTTATTTGATCAAATAGTTTATAAAATGTGTTATTATGTGTCACTTTGAGTCTACTATTTTGTTTTAATTATTTATTTGAAACAAACTCACAAACTGGTGAACAATTTTAATTTTAATTACAGATGCCAAAAATACAATATAATATTTAATAAAAAAAAAAAATTAATTAATTATTCTGTGTAAAAAAAACTTATGATTAATAACAAAATGGCATAATTTTTATTTATATTCACTAAGCTCAGCAATTTTTTTTTAATTAAAAAAATTGATTAACTAATACTGTATTCTTACTTGGTGTTTCAGACCAAATAAGCAAAACCATAATAAAATGTGTGTTATAATGTGCTATAATATTATCAAATATGTTAATAATTTTAATGTGTTAACTACCCGTGTTAGGCTGATTTTGGCTAAAATCAGTAAGTGTTGGATTCCAAATGAAACCCGTTCAAACCGTGCAAGTACCCGATGACAATTGAAACACCATTGATTGCTCGCCTTACCTTCCGTAAGCCGAATCAGCACTGCTATTGGAATTAATCCCATTGATCATACTAAGGGCAGAGGTTCTATTCAAAGATGGTGATACTATATCATCATCATCTGTTATTTTCAATAAGTTTTCAAATTCCGACACAGATTTTAAAAGCTCTTGTTCTGCCAAATCAAATGTGAGATTTGATTTATCTTTTTCATTATCACCATAAAGCATATTTTCAATAGCTATATGTTTTTTATGATTATGATTAATGTTTCGTTTTGTAGGACTTTTGAGATGATCTGTACCTCGCTCTACAGCACTATGCGTTTTATTATTAAAGTCAGCTGATTCAATACTAACAATGGAACACAAACTTAAATTACTTAAATTATGTAGTGGATGACTATTAAGATTAGTGTCTGAGTGAAATTCATTGGGAAATGTATTTTCGATATTATCTGGAGAGGCTACTAAAGAAGAGACTGGTGAATATTTAACGAATGCAGATGTTGGAGACATTTGAAGACTCTCGATATTATCATTTGGGGTACAATTTAACGGATTTTTAAGACCAATGTCAATTATGTTTATGTCTAAATCGAGCTCTTTCATTTGTTGTTCAGCTGATTTAAATGGATCGTAGCTGTCCAAATGAGGGTCGTAAATATCCAAATGGGGTTCGCTAGAACAATCAAAATCACAATGTATAGGTTTTGAAAATTTACAATGATTAAAATATAATGTTTTCAATAAGCTATATTGATTATAAATTTATAAAGAATAAAGATCAAGGAATAGCATTTTAAAAATTGTATAAAAAATAATCTTTATGACAACTGTTATTCATATATTTAAAGTATAAATTGCTTCTTTAGCTGAATGTTCAGTACATAAGTATAATCCCACAAAGATAAAAATAAAAAAACAATTAAAAATTTTAAAATATAGCACTTTTAACCATTGTAATTTACATTTATTGCCATGTTAGCCTACTATAATCCTTGAATTGTATTAATAACCTTGGAAATAAATACACAACTTGTTTAATTTCAGATATTAATTTAAATTAATTTGTTCTACATAATTATTTATTGACACTTAGCACTAATTTTAATACACTATTGTGCTTAAATATCTTATTTCAACTTCTAACTATATTTATTGAAGCTATGTTTAAAATTTCAAGTTAAAGTAATTTTTTTTATACTTATTTATAATCTGTATTTACATAACATTATTGATATGAATAATTTCCATTGACTACAACATGATAATAAACAAAACAACTGGAGGAGATAAATAATGTAATTTAATATCAAACACAAATTAAAAAGAAATAGTTTTCCTATGAATACATAGAATATTTAAAAAAATGTTAACCTCTCAAAAATAAGTGTAGTATTAATTCCAATTAATAAAAATAATTTGAAATAAATTCAAGGTAATCCAGTTAAAATATTTTGTGTCCCTTAAATTGCAATCACACTATAATTTAGTATTTATGGAATTAACATTGAACATTAACTTTAAGTATACAAACATCTTGAATGACAAATATTATAGATTCATTTAAGAATATATTATAATAATACAATTAGTTTACTTTAGTAATAATAATTATTTATGAACGATAAATAAATATTTATTCATGGGTTAACAATGTTAACATTAAAAATTGAAATTTAATCTTTCTATTGAAATGATCTTTTTTTCACTACATTAAAAGGTATTAACTCTTTTATGAATATAGTATTTATAAATACTTCTAATCAACACAAAACCACAAAAAAATAGTTCTTAAAATATTCTAAGCAATTTTAGGGTTATAACCAAAATAGTTTAGAATTGTACAAACGTCTAATTTATTTTTCTAGCACAATATTAGCATCTGGCTTTTGATATTTCATAACATCAAGCTATGGTCTTAGATTTCGGTTGGTTTCTTAAAATATATTAAATATATAGATAATAATTCATAAATAAACTAGTAATCAATGCATAAAATGGAATATATTATGTTCCTCATCCTTATTATCTTTTACAATATGTATATAATAATTATTGTTTTAATCGTATCAACTAATTTCTAAATATTAAATCGAAAGTTTTGAACTTCCTATAATACAAGAGTTTTTATCTTGTTATCTAGACTTAATATTTCTTGTTAAGAAATAAAATCAATTTTTCTGTATAATGTTTATAACTTTTGATAAGTTGAATAATTCTCAAGATAAGAATTTTATAAAACTAAACAGTTGATATTATTTAATATTGTTCATTTGTTATACTTACTATACTTTTGTCTTCTATGGCAGTTGTTTTATTTGATTAGGTATTTTGAATTGTATATTTTATTTTTGATTTTTTTTTTTTGGATAACAATTTTAATTCAAAAGTATAAAAATATAAATATATGTTTTTTTAGTATTTATAGCTAAAGAGTTAGTATTATTTTAAGATTTTTAGATGGATTAATTTTAGTCCTATTTTTTTTTATTATTTATCAATGCTCAATAAATACAACAATTTTTACATAGAATGAGCAAGTACTTTTAAATTAAATTTTTGTTAAGCATGTAATATGGCATTTTGATTATCAATATTTTCTGTATAATCTCATAAAAATATATTAAGTAAATCTATATTTATTGTAACTTATAGTTATATTGAAATTATTTATTTGTATAATTTCTTTGAAAATATCTTGTAAATATATATTTTTTTCTTTATAATGAATTGGAATGCAAAATATTTTAAACATTTATAGATTTAAATTATGGATGATTTAATAAACAATCAATTAATAGCTTATTTAAACATTTAGATACATTATACTTTCCACTCACGATTTTGATATTTTTTTTTTGTCAAAATTATTGACCATCTTATTAACTTCTTGTTTTATATGATTTTTAGAACCAAGGATGTAGGCTGATTCAGATTTATTCATAGTTTTTTTCATTTTTTAGATCTGGCCTTTGAGGCAAGTATATTGCATTTCTTTCACTGAAAGAATAAAACTCAATTAATTTAAAAAATACTGACACATAATACATAATAACCATGCTTACCCATAGAGATTTTTTGAATTTTGGTCTTTCTTTTTCACTACTGATGACATTTGACGTGGGATATTAGCTATACAAATTAATTTAATATTATTGATAAATCTTATTTTTGTTTTAATTATGTTTACTATCTTTCTACCTTCAAATAATATTAATGTTAATATCCTATTATAGTTTATTTTTAAATTGTAGATTTACAATATAAATTTAAAATACTAAAACTATGCAATGAAATAAAATTATTTATTTTCATACTTGATTATATATTAAGTTCTATTATTAAATACTGTTTCTTCTTTTATAATAACATATGTGTTTTAAAAAGTTAACTAACAGCCAGATAAAGGGAGAAATTATAAATAAAGATATCTAAATATAAATAATACAATGGTATCTCCTACACACGCTTAAGGAAACAAATTATTTAAATATCTAGTCTACACTAATATAGTAATATAATAATTTATATATTTTGAAAAACTTCCAAATAGTAATTCATTTCTTATTCTGTTTCATTTACATTAAACAATATTAATATTACATTTTCCATAGAGAATACTTTCATTTAATTAATTTAAATAAGCCATATCTCCTAGAAATATATATATAAATAAGATATTTTTAATGTAGTAATATTAATACATAGTTAGTTCTAAAATATAGATTTAGGTACTAACAATAAAGTATAGATAAAAAAAATTCAATGATGTAGTACTTTGACTATGGCAGTCTTTAATGGATATTACTTAAAAAGTATAAAGTTTGTAGGTAAAAAATTAAATATACTTACATATATTTCTATTTGGTGGAGTTCTTTTTTTAATAGTTTTTAATGGTTGTATAACTTTTATTGGTGCACTTGAAACATCTTGAGCAAAACTTTTTGTTTTAGGAGAATATTTCTCTTTAGTAACTGTACGCTGTGACTTAAGTGGAGGAGCACGGTACTAAAAATAGAAATTAATTTAAAATATTAACAATCCAAAATCTATAAAACATTTTTTTTTTAATTCAGTAGAAACCTTGGTAAAAACTGAAAAAAAGCTACTTATAAAGTTTTTAATAAAGAATTAAATAATTATATTAAAAAATTAATATACTAACTTTTATTCTCGCTTCAAGTCGTTCTTTAGCTACTTGGCTTATCACTGGTGCAGTAGATATTCTTTGAGCTTTTTCTCTGCAAAATTCTACATGTCGATCATACGATTTAGGTCCAAAATTCCGTGCACAATGTGGACATTCTTCAGAATCAATAGGCTTAGTCGGCATAAGTTTATCATCAACTTTTTCCCCTCGTGCTGCTTTTACAGCCCTAACAAGCTCTTCATGCTTAGCTTTCCAGTTCTTTTTGGCTTTTTCTATGCCAATATAAGCATCTTGAGTCTTTTTCATATGTGGTAAATATGTCGCCATCTCAGTACCTTCTCTACGCTGTTTAGATGAATCAAATGGTATCTTACGTTTTTTAGCGTTTTTTTGACATATAGTTGAGTGGCGTTGTAATAAATTTGGACGGAATGAACGATTGCATATTATGCATGGTAGCAATTCAATTATCTCATTTTCTTTAGGAAATTCTATAATAATAACAAAAACAACAAATATAAATATAAACATATATATCTATTTTCAGTATTTTTATACTATAAAAATTATACGGATATTATAGAAAAATAAAAAACTAATTAGGTGGTTATTTTATACAAAGCTATATACATTAATTAATGTTATTTCTAGTGTTCAGTGTCACATATAATTCAGGAATAAAATAACAATTATGAAATTAAACAAAGAGAACAAATAGTAAGAGACTTGATGATTAAATATATAAAAAATATTTAGAAAAGTCAAAATAAAATGTATTAAACTGTTCAATGGCTGGACTAAAGCAGTAGGTAGGTAATAAACTTTATTAATTCGTTGGAATAGCATTAAAACATACCTTTCATTGTAATTATAGTACCTAATAAAGAAACTAAAAGAAATTCATTATTTTTCAAGCAATTTCTATCATATCAATATGGTAGTAAATCCAGTAATCAATATAAACATAATTTGGTTTCCATTTTTTAGCTTTATGCTGCACTATAGGTGTCAATATTAATAGAGGATCTAAATTCTAAAGATCCACTAATATTAAAATAAAAAATATAATTGCACAAAAAAGTTCTAAAACAAAATGTGATCAGGTGATAAACAAGTAGGTATATTGGGTACAAAATTACAACACCTCCCCCCTCTATCCATTGAATTTATTTATGCAAAGAATATGTGTATTATATTATGATTTAGATATATACAAAATATATAGTATCTAAATGGATCTATTTTCTATTATTAATAGGTATGGAGATTGATGAATACATTGGAGTGTGTAAAACATTAATTGATGTCATAATTTAAAATAAAATAATAAAAAAATCCTGACTATGTGCCTGAATACAAGTATACAATGTTCTTAGTAAAAATGGATCAAAAGTATAGTAATATATTAATATAATAATAAAATGGTCTCATTAAAAAAAAATATATATTTTTATAGCTTCTTTATTAAGCTTTTTATCAGATTTTGTTTGTCAATAATTAGTTATTCGCACAAACTACAAAAATAAAAGTTAAAAAGCAAAACAATAATTAAAAAACAAAAACAAAAACAGACAGAAAAATAAAATATATTAGATTCTAGTGTAGTAATATCCCTTAATATCTATAGGTAGACCAGAGGGATTTCAAGCAAACACAATATAGGTAATAAAAACCTACGTGTCGAATACAAACAGAATAGATGAGCAGTAGATAGTGTGGATCTAGATACTGCCCGAAATCGACCTTGGATTTTTTTCATCTCAGTACGATTAATCAATAACTGTCTAGAAAAAAATTATAATAATAACAATAATAACAATTTATACGCAACTAATACCAACTGTTAGGTAGCACTAGAGAATATTATGTTATATTATTATAACTTTAAAAAATATAAAAATATCAAACGTCCAGTAGGCTTTTGTAGATAATATACCGATACTAGGTTGATATATAATTATAAAATAAAAATGTGCATTAGGTACCTTCGTCATAGAACGCTTGGTCCATTTTTGGAAAGTGGATTTCGCGAAGGATGGCAACAACGAAATAATGAACTCTCGTTTATAATAGTACGTAGGCAGCACACACACGCACCTGAGAAGGCAGGAAACGGTAGGTAGGTATGGCTGTATCTAGTACAATATAACGTCAGTTATTGTAACACTCGACCGAATCACCGACGGCGGAGAGAATGTTAAGTTTGAAAACAGCGAATAACTTAGCAACAAGACGGGATGGTTGCTACTGTAATAATGTTAGAATAATTATATTTTCGTATCTACGATTGTCACGCGGGGGCAAAAAACAATCGATACGACTCGACAACGGCAAACCGTGTACTGTGTAGGACGACACGGAGTATCGAACCGTCCGCACGAGGCACGAGTACGTCTTGTGGTCGGCAAACGGAATGTTATAGCGTATTACCGACGGTGAATTTATACGAGTAAATTGAGCAAACTTAGATTTAACTAAAACTACAGTTACTCTTCCGGTACAATAATATTACTTCGGATTCAGTATTTACGATGCGATACCAGTGGCGAGTAGCGATAGTGTGAAACGCATGATAACATTTCAATAACTGAAGAATAACTGAGTGAAGAACTGAATAGTGAACAGTGAAGTCTAAAAAGTGAAAACGACTGTATCAACAACTATCGTTATCACTGAGTTGTTATCTATCTCAGTGGTGAGAGATATCGGGATTAAAGTTTTTTGCATAGATAATTAAGAATTATCTATGGTTTTTTGTGGCGATCGACTGATAACACTATCTAATGATACAGGTGCACGAACGTAAAAAGATGATAAAAAAAATTGGATTCAATCTTGGAATAAAAAATATATAATGCTTATACCATATTAGTATTATTATAGTAAATTGCACAATTATAATAAGATACATTTACTATCTAGATCGTAGTTAATTATTGAATAAGCATAAGCGACATAATTATCATCATTCAACTTAATTTCCCCAAGTACAATATATTTGCTGCAACATCAAAGAACTTAACAATAAGACTTTCATTTTTCAGTTTTTCAACTTTTTTTGTTGAATTTTTAGTTTTTAGAGCATGTTTTAATTTTTTGAGTTCACTTAGAAACCAACCTTATTAATAAAGTGCTAGGTATATTGTTTCTTAAATAGTTTATTTTGGTTGCTCACTCGTTGGTATCTGTGTAATTTTTAAAGTTTATTTGATATAATTACCAATATTGTTGAATTTTACAATGAGTTTTTAAATCTTATGTACCTACTACCTACATATAACTGCAAAGCTGATATAACATTGGTTTTTGATGAATTTCAAGCACATTTTTAAGTGTTTTTAGTATTTTTTAATATTATGGTATTTTCTATGGACATTTTTCAAGATTTTATGGCATTAAAATCCATATCTTATAGGTAGATATACATAAACATAAAATTTGGTAAATTATTTTGTACTTAAAAATTCATAACATTTAAAATTAAAGTTAAAAATAAATCTACATTTACTATAGCATTTGAAAATAAAATTTAATGTTAAAATCATAATATTTATCAAATGAACGTCAATATGAAAAAGATTTTAGATAAATTATATTATTATTATATTATATTATATTATTAGTTATAATTTTATGTAATTAAAAAATGATTAATCATATACTTTAATTTCTACCATCATACTTATTTTAATGAATTATCGAGTAAAAAAAATATATGTAAATATATACAATATTATGGTTTCTCGTTAACAACTAACTAGTAATGTGAACCATTATATAATAATATATTATATTGATTATTATATCGTTCATGTTATTGCATATGTCTAAGTTCAAGGGACTAAGTTGATTTATATCTAAGCTCCAAGATCCACTTTCATAAATTAAACCTGAAAATTGTTTAAAGGAAAAAGATTTCCGGAAGAATTTTATGATTTTAAAAATTAAAATAATATTATATTATAGGTACTCTTTCTCTATTAATAGACAAACATTGTTAATTGTATACTTTCTTCAAGTGTTTAAACAAGTGTTTTTTTTCAAATGTGTATTTACTACAAATGGTTACATTTTTTAAATAGGTACTTATTTGATTCTTTCTGAATTTATAGACATTTGAAATTTGAATTAATTTTTTTATTTTTATGGTGAATTATTTTTTTACTGGGGCGCGAGCGATATTCTTGAAACTATAATGCAACACCCGTATCCCATGTACATTATTCAGATATTAGTATGAAAATAATAAATAAACTTAGGCACAATTATTTTTATGAACATTTGTTTTAAAATCTTCAAGTTTTATAGCTAAGGTTTTAAATGTAATACAAACTAGGTTTCTCATAAGAAGTACATAACTGAAACCAAGAAATCTGAAAAAATACATAAGTATAATTTTTTTTATAAATATTTTAAGTTGTTTAAATTTAGATGAAAATAAAATATTAGATTATGAATAACAAATGAGCTTCACCCCCCCCTGAAATTGTGTTTGTATACGTGCCTGTTCGCAGAGCTTGCATGCACTAACGTGCAGTTGTGCATAATAAAATGTGCAGTACTAAATTAAAATGTGTCTTATGTAAATGATGTATGCATTTCATAAAAAATAATATGATTTAAATTTTTAATAATTAATTCTATATGTCTATGAGCTTATAACATAGGTATCATTTAACAGTTTTTGTTTTCCGAAATTATTAGAAATTATTTTGATTAAAACATTGATAATTTATCTATGATTATCAAGAGAGTCAATTTTTTTCATTTCTGTAAAACTAACATGATGTGCAGCTCTAATATTTCTTTAGCGCAAGCTCTGATTATCCGGATAATATTTGAATAACATATCTCCCTTTCAAATTATAATTTACGTTATATCACGAAATACAGTTAGGGGTTTATCTAGGAATTATCCAAAAGAGTGGGGGATAATTACAATTTATCAAATACAGAATTTAGTCTCATTCTATAATACAACACATACCTACAAATATGTTTGGTTATCATCGTTCTAATAATTGATCATCTATTATAATAAATCATAACTGTTGTCTGTTATATATAATATTATAGGATATATTAGGATCTAGCCATCTAGGGCTAGGATTTATATGGCATATTCAATAAAAATGATAAAATATACAATTGATTAATATACTGTTGAAGGTGTGCATTGGTGATTTGTATTTTAGGCATTTTAATTGATGAAAGTAAAAAAGTAGATTTACAAACAACACGCATCTAATGTACTCATAATAAACGATAACGACTATGTCAAAACTCATATCCTGTAGTAGTAAAATACAGTAGAACCTCGATTATCCGTCTCCCGATTAACCGTCTTTCTCGGTAAACCGTCAGGCCACACTTGTACGGACTACTTACGCGTTGTAGTAAATAATATTATATTATATAATCCGAAACTTTCCGGCAATATCTACTAGATACGCGATAGGTACATATGTATATATATAAATATATATATATTTTATGGGTGAGATAAAAACAGTTAATTGCGATAGTGATCGCATTTTGTTTTTGAAAAGTTAGTTAGTTATATATAACACGTGTGTTAGTTCGCTTGACCGTTCTCGTTTTTAGTCTCTTTGTGTGCAAATATTTTAAGTAAATCATAATTACTAAAAAAAAAATAATAAATAATATGTATGTCTGTTTAAAAAAATTGTGTTGCTTGCTAATCGTCTTTTCGATTATCCGTCAAAGCTCCGAGACTGACGGTTAATCGAAGTTCTACTGTAATCTGTCACAATGTACGAGTTTATAACAATTAAGATAAGATATAATTGTTATTACTTTACCTACATACTTACTATACCTATATAAATACTTGATTATTTTTTTTTTTTATTATAATAATATTCTATTTTCTTTTTTTACCAACCACTATATACTTACGGCTAAAATATGCAGTGATATGCATTTTATTCAAAATATGCAAAAGTATTCAAAATCAAATAATCACTATTTGTTTCATCATGACGTAAGTAATTTGTGGACATTTCAAACTAAAGCAGTAATCAGAATTTGCAAAAAAAAATATGTCAATGCATATAAATCTTAGCCCTAGTTATGATTAACTGTATCATACAGTATGTTAATACTTTTCAAATAATTCTGCGCTGTCATCAAAAGTTAAATGTAAGAGCAGTGATTTATTGTAGATAAATAAGTGTAAGGGTAAACACACCTTATCAAGAATAAAAATGTTTTAGTATTTTTTTTTTTAGCTTAGCTCAAATTATTAATTATCTAGATATACACTACAGAACCAATGCCAACAATACAAAATTATTAGAACTGTAAATGTGTTCATTTTTTGTAAAATCAATATATTCTTATATAGCTTTGCTATAAACATTGGTTTCAAATGTTCCAATTGTTTCAAACTAAATATCTGTATTTTTTTTTTTAAATGTTTCAATGCTAAGACTAAATCTTTTATATGATGCCAATTAATAAGATTATCGATTAAAACATAAGTATAATGCTAAACATACTTGCTATAAATTATAATATTAATAACTAAAAACATTTTCAATCATTTTCAATCATTTTGATATTACATAGATACCTATTATAATTTATATAATAAAACAAATCATTTGAAGTACCTATCTGTATATTTTATGTATTACATTTTACGAAAATAGTATTGTAAAATATAATGGAATATTGCTTTTGTGTTTTGATAAAGGTCAGTGCCCAGCACTAATTTCGTTAAACGCATCAATAAAAACAAGATTATTAATCTTGTGTACTTACAAATTACAATAATTTGTTTAAATTCATTATCGGCTGTCGACAACGTTATCGGAGTAAAATGTATTCAAGTGATTGAACACAATATATTATATGTATATGGTTACTGGTATCGCCACTATATCGACATTTGCGCAAACGACATAATGTAATCGAAATTAAATTACATCAGTTCCGATAATCATTTATACTACTTAGTATAAACCAATAGTATAGACCAATTCGGCAAACATCAATTTACCATTTACACATTAATTTACCATTAATACGCGCTTTATACCTATATTCTATGTACATCATAACATTTGATATTTAGATTTGGGTCACGTAATACTATATAGGTATATTTAATTTAATTTTTATTTGAGTTATTTATTTTTGTGGTCCGTATGATATTATACTATTATCTACAAATAGTTATACACTTTTAATTCTACTATACCTACCGATGCATTGTTATTATTATTCATAAAACTAAACTAAACTTTTTTCGAAATCATTATTAAAAAATTTCTGAGAATCATATACTAATTCCATGGTGGCCGGTTGGCGGTGGGTCGCGTATAGCTGCGAATCATACAATGCTGAATACCTCTAATTGATACTTAACTGAGTTAACTGTATGTTAAATAGATACTTACTATAATAAAGGTATTTGTACTGTAACTTTTGTTTCAAAAGTGAAATTGAAAGATAACGACTCCCGAAATTTGAGACCCAGTCACCAGTAATTCCGTTCAGATGCACAAATATTGTAGGTCTACCGACTAGTACTACTATGCATAAGTAAACTATTAATTTATTGTTATTTTAAATTTATAAACAAATAACAACGATATATAGTATCATTTAATCACTAATTCAACATCGTCTTTACCCTTATAGGAAAACTGTTTCAGAAAAATTATAATTTTGAAACATCAACTAGACCAGATTTATAACTATTGGCTATACTCAAATTTTGGAGAAATTTTGAAGTTAAAAGTAAACAAGTATCATACGAAAAACTGTTATTTTAAAATAATTATATTCCTCGTTTCGTTTTGAATCTATTAACAATGAATGAATATTATTTTATTAAATCTTTAAAATAAAATTATCCAAAAATATATTTCTTAATAGTTATTTTATAAGTATTATCTGCTATCTGTCATATTATTTTATACAAACATACAGTATTATATATTATAGTATAGGTACATTAATAACGATATTATTTACAGTTTGAGTATCAGTTACACGAATCTCTTTATTCACTATTGTTTGTATTTCAATCCTGTATTTATTTTTATTTTTATAGAACAGTTGATGCTTGCACACTAAGTCACTAAATGATCCTTTGAGTTAAAAAAAAAAACATAAATACAACTGAAATAAAGAATTAAATTATTATTAAGTTCATATTTATTCAGGTGATTAACATTTACAGTACAAGTACGAATACTATTAATAATTCCCATTGGCCAGTGGCCATTACCGTCGTTGCAGCGTATATAATATAACAGTATAAATGTATAATATTTTCGAAATCACATACCCATAATCTACATAAGTTATGGACTATACGTTATTAGTCGTATTAACTAGATACATAAAATCGACTTCATATAATCAACTTGAGCATTAAAATCTATTTGAGCTGTTGTATACGGTTATTATGGACTTTTTGAATTGTTTTAGAAAGAAAACCTTTAAAACATTAACAAATAAAATGTTTAAAATGTATTAAAATAAAATAATAAAACATACATCACATTTTACATTATTTGTGCAATACTAGCTGTGGCCATAATAATATATAGTGTCTATATTATTATAATAATATAATCTCTTTTTGAATACTCATGCAACTATGCAAGTACCTAGTCAGTAATGCCAGACAAAAGTTTTAAGCTCGTTGACATGTTGATTTTCACTTGTTAAATTTGATTATTTGTTATAAGTTTAAGTACTCAAGTTTTCAGACTATTGTCTATTATAAGCAATATCATCAAAACTAACTAATAATTATAATGATCAACTACTAAAAAATGATCAATGTTCTGTAGTAATGATAATGCTTTGCGAGTTACAACCGTATATAGTTACTCAGTGATTGATGTATATTTTGAAAAACATTACAACCCACCGTTATCTGTATATGTGTTGTAAAAACTTTTCATGTATTTTAACATAATATTTTAAAATGTATATTTTTTCATTTGTCATGTTACCCAAATGTTTAAGGTACCTAGCCAATATTGAATATATTATGAATATGATAATTTTTCTAACAAATTTTATAGTCAATTAGGTAATCAAATATTAAATAGGTACAATATTCATAGATGGAGTCGTAAATTTTCCATGAAATCTACTACATAATCAAGTTAGTCTGCTTCCTTATAAGTTCGTAATACCACAATAATAAAAAAATATTAAAAAAACAAATTTTTTTTATTCAAATTTCAAGTTAAATTGCATGAGAATCACGAACATTTTCAAATTATTTTGTAGATAAAAATTCATAACATTTTTAATTCTTACATCTAAACCCTAAGGTTGAATATTTAATACAAGATTACATTCCTCATACGTTTTTATGAATAGGAATTCAAAAAAAAGTTTAGCGTTAAACCATATACATTTTTATAACTTTGATTGAAGTTAAAATGTTTACGAGATTGGATATTCAAACGTATAATAACGATATACTTTTACGTATAATATATTATTATATTTTACTATATGCAATGAAATGTTCAAAATATTTAAATTAATTTCAAGCTTTTACCTCGTATACCACGAAACTGTTCATACCGTTCTATAATAAGTCAGTATATTAACTCAAAACTTATAATAACTAAATTATTAACTAATAATAATATATTATATCACTGATATCAATATTATGACTTATGAGTATGCATTACTATAATAAACAATAATTAATAATATAATAAAACATGAATGCGATGTTTTGAATTTAATCTACTGTATTACAGATAGTAAAATAAATTACCAAATAAAATAAAATATGTATTATAAAATGTACTTAATAATATAGGCTGACAGACCGTTACTGCTGCTCAGAATCTTTTTCCGTATGCAATGATTTATCATTCAGTTCAAATTTAACACATCCATTACAGTGACCTACTCCTTGACGAGGTACACCTGCTATAATATAACAGAGCGACTTCCCCAGTTTTTTTCTACATTTGACGATGTAAAAATAAAACATATTTAACTATATTAGAAGTAGTAAAATATAAAACATAAGAATACAATTTACAATATGCATGTGCCGCGTGTGTACTGTGTGTGTAGTGAACGATGTTTGCTGTGCGACTAATATTAAAATATGATTTCCATACTTAGATTAATACTTTAGTTAATGATTTTTAAGTAACTATACTATTAAAATGTCTGACCTTTATTTTTAATAGATTTGACAAGTCAATACATATTTAATAAATTATAAAATAATGTAAATCTATTATCACATATAAGTACACCTCCAGGCTTCATATACGTAATTCATGCCATACCCTCATAACAAAAAGTAAAGATAATTTTATTACGTAAAATAGCAAACTAACGGGTAATAATGAACAATAAAAAAATACATATACATATATTATATAATACATAAAATTAAAAAAACCATAACAATGGCACAATGCTAAAGTAAATAATTAAAATGAAAACTTCAAAACATAGTTGCTTATAATAAGTAAGTATACCTATAGGTATTTAAATATTATATACAGATTCTTACATGATTTTACGTTTTTTTTTTTTTTTTAGATTGAATCGTGTACATTATTGAAAATTCTTTTGAATAAAGCGAATGAGATGTCCAAGTTAATATATATGTTTTATTAATATTGAATGTGTGTATAATATTTTATGAAATATAGCCAATATAGGTAACTTGATTGACGTTGTTATTTGAATTCCATTAGATTTCTACAACAAATCTGTCACAGTATTATAATACAATTATGATCATATACATTTTTGATGTTGTGTGGATGATATTGATAGTATTATTGATTTGTACTATACCTATCTTGTATTTGTAATTTTTTATTATAAAAGTTCTTTTATTAAAATATATATATTCACTGTTTTCAATTATTTAAAATTAGCAGGTCATTGGAATTTTCACATTTTGTTAGTAACACCTTTCATTGTTGAATTTAGAATTGATTCTATATGATTTATATAAATGTCTTTGTGTTTCTTTTACATTACATGTCAAATGTTCTCTACTTATCTTCTTCTGTGTCAGTGGTTTTGTAAGTTATATTTTATTTAAAAATTGTTTAAATTGATAGTCGTAGTAGGATAAATGTTTTCCATTAGTAATGATTTATTACTAATGAATAATGACGATGTTGATAATTCGTGTTGAAAATTTTTTTTACATTTATGATGATAATAGTTTAATTAATAAATAATAATAATTAATACATTTTGGTAAATAATACAACTAATAATATTATTACAATATATAAATTTTACCATTTTTGAGTATATAAACAGTATAGGTATTATATACTCAATAGTTAAACATATAGTTAAATAAAATTTAGAATAAAAAAACCATGTAAACTTGTATCTATATAATTGAATAAACATTTGTTTTTAATATTATGAGTTATTTTTACATATTTTATATTTTAATCTTCTTAATTTTATAATATTTTTTTATAAGGTAAGTATACAATTACTCTATTTTATTACCCGATATCGTTTGAGAACGGAAGTAATTAATAATTATAATAGTGTTGTTCTTCAATAAGAATATATATAATTTAAATATTGTTATTTAAATTGGCTATTTGAATATTTGTGATATTATTGAACCATTAAATTATTTACATTTTTTTTTATGTATACTCATATAATATATTGTTATACTTATTTAGACTTCCAAGTACCTATTTCTAATGTTTTTATTTTCCTGTTTTCCTGGATATATATATATTTTTTTTTTGTTCCTCTTGAGACTAATATAGTAATACATTCAGCTTTTATAATTGATCTATTTTAGCTTGTAAATATTTTTAAATGTTTAATAAATAATTTCTTTATTTACAATTAACGATTTATTTTGTATTACTTATTTAGGTATAGCCTTTCTTATAATTTATTTATTCAATATTTTTAAAACGTATTATCTTTGTTCAGTTGTATGTATATTTATAATTCTTATGTATTATTTCTGAGGTACCTATTCCAATATGGTATATAATCTGGAATTCTGGAATAATAAGAGGTTTGAGTCTTCCAACATTAATAATGTATTCTTAGTTCTTTTATCCTTTTTATTTAATGGTAATTTAATTTAGTCAGTAATTATGTCTATACAAAAAATAGTTTGCATTGTAATTATTTAGTTATGTCTTTTAGATCACCATTGTCTTAATTCATTATTTATCTCATATCTTGGTATCATATCTACAACTTGTTTATTACTGTCCTTTATATTTCAAAATTAAAAACTGTTATTTTAATTTTAATCTTATTATTCTAGCTGACAGTAATTTTTTTTTTTCATATATATAATCTATTTTTAATGTTATTACTATATACAGTAAAATATTTATCCAAAATGTATTCTTGAAAAAAAGTTATATTGGATAATATATTTCTATAATGATTAGAAGAGTTTAAGTATACCATAAAGTATATTATATCCAATAAAATGTTAAAAATGTATATTATCAGCTAATTGTTCGAGGTAAGCTCCTAAACATATTGTAATAGACATAGATATAGTAAGCTGTTATACTTATTTGGCACCATATAATATCTAAGTAATAAGTAATGGTTTGGAGATTAGATGTTTTTTAATGTAGTAACGGGTTGTTGTTCATGTTCCTCTTGTCATTATTATTTTTTTATTGTAATTTTCTATAATTCAGAGAGTGATATTGCCAATTAGACCATTTGATAAATAATCTGTCGTCTTTTTGTGTTTTGGTCGTTTAAATTTAGCAATTACTCTAGTGTTTTAATAGTTTTATGTTTTCTCATGGCCGGGTAATCATATTTTTTCATTAAAAAATAAATGGTATATGATTTTACGGAAAAATTAATTTTATCAATTATTGAGCTTGAATTATTAAAGTTTAATAATGTTTTTTTAAATTTGTTGTTATAAGATGTTAAAATAAGTCGTTACATAAATTATTGTAAATGATCTGTACAATAGTTAATAATTCAGAAATGGCTTGATGTAATGTTCATTTGAATTCCTGTGGTAATCTTGTGAATGTTATAAGGCTATGCGTAGATTCAACTAAATTATGTTGGTCTTTAATTGAAAATAAAAAAATCGAGTATCACTAAAAATGCAGGAGCAGCAAATTTTGAAATTATTCTTCAGATTATTTAAGTGTTTAACAATATGTCCAATCTTGAGATTTTAATTTGTTTAATTATTTTTCCGAGAAAATATTTGTGGTGACTGTGGTAAATCAAATATCCAATTTTTAAACAAATTTTTTTTTGTTGACCAGGTAACTACAGTATATCGTAGATTATTTTATGTTATACTAGGTTACCCGACTTCGTCCGGAAAAAAATGAACAAATATAAAATACGAGTATGGCACTAGGTGTATCTTAGTTCATAGGCAAAGTCCGTGTAGAGCTTTGTAGACAAATCCAACCAAAAAGAGATAGGTACAGATTAATTAAAACTAATTCTTGTTTTACCAATTTGTTGAAAAAAATCTTGTAATCCTTATTTTTTCTCATTAACCTAATAACTATGATTTTTTTCTTAATCATATTATACATGTAATTATTCATATGCACATACAGTAAATTTAATTTAATTAATAAATAAAGAATATCAGATAAAGTATTAGATACTGTACATTTTAATAAAGTTTTAAATAAAATGCTTATCTTAATAAAATAATAATTGATAAACATTTTTACTAAAAGCTCAACTTTTTTACTATTTTCTTTATTTATTTATTCGAACACAATATTTTTCACTCAGAGGGAACAAATTTATAAAGGTTTTCAGGTGACCCTACTCCACTATCTAAATATTACACTTGAATGGTCTGCATATATTCATTGTGCCAATAATATTGAAATCCTTACAATATCGATGATAAGTCATAAGTGTGTTATTGTTATCTTTCTAATTCTATGTTTTTCTCTCGATATTTTCAATCACGTCTAACGTTAGTAACGTAACATTTCTGTTATTATTGATATTATATTATATTAGGGGTAGTTAACTTGTGTCTTATTAATAAAATTAAAATTTACTTATCATAATAATGAATTTTTAAATTGTTTAGTATACATTTATAAAAACCTATTAAATTATATAAAATGTATTTATAAAAATGTTGGCTCTAGGTATCATTGTATTTATCCATGTGGCTAGCAAACATGTTCATGTTGGCGACCACAATATTATGCTCTCTCATATTTTTCAATTTGGTTGTAGCCATCAGCCAGTGGAAAAACTGTTAAGTTAAATTTAATGTTTGATCAATCTACCGTTTATAAGAAATTATTTTAGCCTATGATACTCCCACAAGACAACCACAAAATAATTTTTTTATCTTAAGGACAAAATTCATATGTGATAAGTGACCTTTAAAAGGTTGGATTCCTGAATAAAAGGTGGCCTATGACAATCCCCGTGTTCCAATGAATCTATTGATATAATTTTTATTGAAATATTTGTGCTGCAGTCTTTCACATTCCTATAAAGAACACACATACAGACATATATATGTATATATAAATATATATATATATATAGATTTACTTAAAGGATTTATTTTTACAAATATTTTTATATACTTTTCAATAAAACCTATTGTTCATATTATATTACCTATGTCCTGCATAATATATCATAGTCTAGTAGTATCCTATTTTTTATTCAGTTGTCTTGATAACTCCATTATACATAATAAATTACATTGTAAAATCAATAAAATATAATTATTGATGTACAAAAATTAATACTAAGTTTAAAATTTAAAATTTCAATTATTAATAGCAATAAGTCGTATGACAACCTTTATTTTCAATTTATTTTGATAACTGATAAATATTAATAACACCATTAAATATGTGTTTATTATTATGATAATTTTATTTGAAAATTCTTCACAGAATCAATATAATATAATGTAACTAAAATGAAAATAATTCTTGGAATATAATTATAATCCATTCAAATAAATTTCACATTTACATTTATTTAATAGGTAGGTATGCTCTAATTAAATTTTGTACTGCACTATTAGTGTCACACTGCACACGATTTTAGGGCCTTCTCATTGGCGAAGTTAAAAGGTAAAATACTTCTAACCTTAGTTTTAATATATACCAGCTAATTAAATTAATTAATAATTTGTATCTAATTTTTAATTATAATTTAAAATTAAAATGTTATTAAATGATTAAATAATAACTATACAAAAATACAAAATATTATCATACAGCAAAATATAGGTATACCTATTATACATAAAATATTATAAACCTACAATATACATAACTAGTAACTACTGTTATTGCGTTCTTTATTCAAAAACTGAAATTATTAACATATTAAAAGGGTCCTTTAACCTTTTCATAAATAAGTATACATGGATGCTATTAAAAAATGAATTTAATTTACCTTATAGGCTACTGCATTTGTATTTTGGTGCTTTTTTTGTTTTTATAATATGATTTATGATCACTATATACATTATGTGCATATAATATATAATATTACTAGATAAAATAATAGCTATTTTAACAGGATTCAGACGGTCCAGTATTAATTTTTTATAAAATACCTTACCTATATGGCTATAGACTTATTACATTTTCATACAGACTATGCTCATATATGTGTGAAAATAAAAAAGTTCGATTTTTCCGAACACTCATTTGTGACAAACTTTTATATGATAATAATAATCAAATAGTTTCATGCTCACTTAAATAAAAAATTTTATAAATCACATTCTAATATTTTACATTTTTAGAAATTTTAATCAAATTAGTTCAAATAGTTGCTAATATAAAAATCAATAATAGCTAGTGATAACAATATTTCTAACAGTACAACACCACAACCGTGCAAAAACTTTAAAAGCAATAGATAATTATGAAAACAGAAATTAACCTGTTTTACTTATGTAAAAATAGTTCCATTTAACTAAAATAAGGATTAGATTATTAAAAAAAAAAATAAGTGTAATTGATTTTTATTAAAAAATATATATACCTACCTATGTATTTTTGATAGTTATTTGAAAACAATCTGTATTATAAAAATTATAATGTTTAAGATAAAAATAAATTAAATGTATTATTATCATTTATCATATTAAATCATTCTACAACAAGAGTAAATTTGACGTAAATGAACGGTCGGAATAAACGTACCTTTTTTTTTATTTTGCCACAGAAGGACTGTATCCAAAATGAATTAATTTGTTTTGGTGCAAATGGATAATTCCCCATCCTGCTGCATAGATTCACAATAAAAATGATTACACCAATTGTCATTTCTGTGATTTAATTGTTGGTACATTCGTACATATCAGCTATTATATTATGTTAATATGCTTTATGAATTCATATTTATGCCAAGTATATTATATAATAGACAAATATATATTTATATTTAATATTTATATATATTTGTATACATATTCGGGTTGCAGGTAAATATATTTAAATAATTGTTTATAGATCAGTGATTGCGAATGGCAAATAGCTGCTGTATTTCGAGAGAGAAGCGAGTACTTACAACTTGTTCGGGACACCTTATTGTTTGGTAAATATTGTTGTATTATTAAAATGGTACCATTGAAAATGACATTGTTATTTGATATACCTACCAAGTTTATCTCCAGGAACATACTCATACATACTAGTTTTTGTAATCACAGTCATAACATGACAAAATAGATAGATGACCATACCTATTGGTGCCCATTGGGGGGGGAGTGCTTCGTTTCGCCCATCCTCATGGGAAATAATATAAACCTATAGTTTAATAAACACTATTATAATATAAATTAATAACATAGATAGCATTTGAAAAATTGTTTGTTTTTAATCGCCTTAACTTGAACAGAGATATTAGTTTCATTCAGGATGTCATTAATATAATAAATATTATGTTTGGAACAAAACAAAAAAAATTTACAGTTTTTATTTAACGAATCTTTACTATTTATGACATGACAAATGTATTATACAAATATGAATTATATTATATACATTTATAAATTTATAATATGTTAACATAACATTATTAAAACCTAATTGAACTAACACTTGAGAACTTTTTTATTTTGCCTCTCCGCTAAAATTGTGCGCTTATGCCATATCATACCATTTATACGATGGCGTTGTTTCGTAAGGTTCTGTGAGTTTAAAGATATTTTTTTATATGGGTAGGCGTGTGGATAGATATTAGATAGGAGCAGTAGGTATTATAGGTACTTAAAGTAGATTGTATTGGCTTATAAGCTTAAATGTTTTTTTCAAAAGGTGTTACATTAGCTCGATCTATTTAATAATAACAATGCAATATAATATATGCGAAAGAGGGTCGGTCTTTTATCAATAAATCACCGCCGGGTGGCTCAAATAATTGTTTGTTATTTATTACATAATATAAGTTCTAACCGCCACTGGGCACTGATCGCATAACATCGTCAAATCGTTTATTCGGAGCATCTCTCTTCCACATCCTGCCTGAATGGTCAATATACCTCCCAAGTTATATAATATATATATATATATATTTAAGCATATATATGTATTATATATTATGTATAATGCATGACTGTATGTATGTATGTATGTATATATATATTATATATAAATGGTAAACTACGTTCTAGGATACAAGTGAAATTAGGAAATATTTGAGCAGATTGTTTGTTGATTGATAAAAATATATGTATTTATTTATTGTCAATTTTTCTTCATTATGTATAACTAGTGAATGAAAAAAATAAAAATAAAATGAACACTTATAAAGGATATTTTAATTTGTGGTTTAAATAAAAATTATTAACATACTAAATAATGTCTATTCAACATTGACATTAACAATTTAACACTGGAAAATATGTTACGAGTGCTTAAACTACTCTTTGTAACCGGTGATAAATTAGATATATCGATATAAAATAAAAATTTTTAATTTTTAAATGTTATCACTAAATTAATTCAATAAAAAAACAATTTTATGAGGTTAATGAATCAAATATTATCGTCATATTTTAATAATAAATTTGAATACAGTAAGTTATTTGTTATACTCTATAGTCTATACATACTTTTGGTAAGTGTCTTAAACAATTTAAATATTGTCTAGTGTATTTTACAGCGTAATATGGTATATATACTCGTCAGTGGCATACCAAAGAGGGTGGTCTGTGGACACCCACTGTAACGTCTCAAATGTCAGATTAATCAAACATTTTTTTTTATTGATAGGATTATACAGATGTTACTTTAGTGTGATTATTTCTATAGCAACGCGCAGTTGGTAGTATTTTTTTTTGATTTTCTACTCCGAAGTTGGTTTATACATTATATAATATGAAATTATATTTTTTTCTAGAAATTACAACAATAATAGTTAATATATTTGTAGTATTCCGACTCATAGACCTTTAAGTCTTATAGGATAGCACATTCCACTTCACCTTATTATACTTTTTAATTTTATTATAGGGCATTATTTTGTTCGGCCATAAACACTGTATCTTACTACTTTGTATGTCTTTACTGTCTCTTTCGTTCCATCTCATCCCCTGGCTTATCTCTCGAAGCTGTCTATTAATTTATATGTCAATGACTCGGGTCTTCCCTCACCTTAAAAAGATTCTTATTGTATCAGTGATACTCGTATTCGTTTTATGCGGAAAGTTTTGGTGTCCTTAAATTTTAGCTTTAAATCTTTTATTTATTTATCGGAAATTAGAAAAAAAATGTAGTTATAAAACAACTAAATCAATAAACGTAATGCGTGCATTCTTCAATCACACCTTATTATATACTATATATATTACACCTAAATATAAAATTAAAAATTAAGATAATTGATAAGAAAAATGCACACATTATGTTTATTATAATTAATATAATTTATAAATAATATACAGTTATTACATTAGAATAGTATATGTTTTATCCCTTAAGGCCCGTTTAAATATTTTTTTCACTATGACTCAAATCAAACCGGGTTTGGGAATGTCTTGCACAAAAAGCTTCTTTTTATCGTATAGCAGGAATGGGCAACTGAAAATTATTAGAGCGCCAATTTTTAGAAAATTAAAATTTAGCGGGCCAGAGTAGGTATAGAGAGCAAAAAAAAAAGGTCATTTAAAATATGTATTTTAATTCAGCATAGACGCAGCATAGAGTATAGACGATTGACTTTAAAATTGTATGATGTAATTTGAAAATGTAGCGTGGGCCAGATAAAAAAGGTTTGCGAGCCAGTTGTCCACTCCTGTCGTATAGGTACCTACGTCTCCGTATACGCAGTCTTTGTCCGTCAATTTTTTACACACATAAAACAACAATAAACGCATCACTATATTGCTAATGTATAGAAAAAAAATAATAATTATCTTGTGTAAACTAATGATTTTTTCAAGTAATACAAGAACGAAAATTGCTAAATTAAATATCTTTATTATAATATAATGTATTTATATATTATACATAATATAATATTATTAAAAAATATAAATGAATTCTAAAATATTATTTATACAAGATTTCGTATTTCTCTAGTAAAATATGCTCTTGTTCCACAATATACTACGCAATTACAAATTATCCATAGTAAACAATAAGGAGTTACGCCTGTGTAAGAGATTCCAATGCTTCAATATTCAATTGAAAATCTATTAACAAGGCTGTGGCTGAATCGTTCTGTTTCGAAGTATCGATAACTATTAACTATGATTTTAGCATTACAATTTCTGAATATAACACTATTGACTTTGTTGAGAACACGAGATGTATAGATAACTTAAATTAAATTCTGTAGTTACCTATCTATATTATGTACCAAGAAGCAAGGAATATATTATTATACATAAGTTTTAACATATTGATAATAATTGTTGATTGTACATCTATGCGATAATTCTAAACATAACCTAACTTGGTCTGGTAGTTTTTGAATATCGGACTCTATAATATGGCGATTAATAATTTTATTGATAAATGGAAAAAAAGCATGGCATCACAGGTTTGCATTATTGTTAATTAAGCAACACCGGGAAATAAACGCTATAGTCGTAAAAGTCTCATTGTTTAAAGAAATAAAGCCCCGGCATCATAGAACTATAATATATTTACCTCGCGTTATACGGATCATAAAATAACATTATTAAAAATCGACTTCCATTTATCGTTTTACATGACATATAACTTCTTAATATTTTATTTTATCGATTTTGATTATTGTTCAATTGCTATGCAACAGTTGGCGCAAATACATTTTGGTTAATAATAAAATAAAAAACAATAATCAACGTTTGTACAACCCATCTAGTTCATTTTGGCACCAGGCAATCGTTACGATAAAAAAAAAAAAACAGTTGTTTGAAAACTGTTATATTGAAAAATAATATCATAATCTCACGAATAAAGTTTAGTTTTCGGACCACTGCTTTTTTTTTAAATCAGAACGGTTGGCGTGTGCCAAGAAAAACTGGGCGGATTATACTTTGCAGTTCAATATTCTATTATTAAAACCAACAATGATTTTTTTTTCCAGTAACATTTGACTTGTACACTTGTGTTTATCCACCCTCGTAATATCAATTCATAAACATATATTATATATTTTATACTTTTAATAAAGTAAAACATCACGTTAAAAGTATAATTGTGGCAATTGTGCTGATCAAGATTTGATTTTGATGTATTATTTTCCCTTTTATTCGTCATGTAAGCTATTAGAATATGCAACCTAAATGATTATATTATCATAGTGTATGGGCGTGTTGAGTGGTGACATCACGATCAACCTTTTTCGCAAAAAAAAAGTATCAATTATTTAATTTTAATTGAAGAATATAGTTCAAAATAAGAGCGATAAATTTACAAATATATATGCATATATAAATACGTATTCGATTTTATAATTAATGTGATATTTATTTTAAAATTATATTGTTTTGTACCCGATTAGTCAACAATTATTGACTTACAGTGTTGGAATGACACGATGTTTAAGTAATAGCAGATTATTAAATACTTCTATACGGTAAACGTAAACAAATAGATTGAAATAAAAAAAAAAAATGGTAGAAAAACAAATGTAATGATGTAATTTGTCTTAAGTCATAAATACAAAACTGCAATAAACTTGACTGACGTGGAGGTATTTATGAGTCGCAATAATTCATATCTTTAAGTAGTGTTGTCCCTGGTTTTCTTTTATACGGCTAAATCACCGGACATTTGGTTGATAATTATTCCTACGGTGGTGTCCATACTCCATAGTCCATACTCATTTCCAACGATAATTTATCTTCAGATAATAAATTATAATGAAACTATGTATTTACACCGCGAGTGTTATCAATCACGGTAAATCTGAATTCAAATATGACGGTTCGTTTTATCAATTAAAAATGAAACACACTCACATAAATATTAGGTACATGATATTTATTTTACACAAAAACACTGTATACGATGTGATTATAATATTATCTTGTGTTATTTATTATACATTTATTATCCATACATTATGATAACTAATAATAAACTGATGTCAATAATAATTATTATAGTCTTGTCAGTTACTCGAGTTCTTTAATACCTACTTATACACTATAATATCGTTTTTTTCCTCCTACTCTGTTAAATGTTTGAGTCTGTAAAAACAGTTAACATAACAGTGAACGTATTACTGAAGTAAACAGGAGATATATAATTATATATTTGTATAGGTACCGGTATACAATAATATTAGCCTGCAGAAAAATAAATACAGCCAGAATATACAATGTGCATATCAAATATTATAATGTTACAAATTACGTAGACATTTTAAAGTAAATTGTTTCCAAACCATTTACATTGTAATTGCTAATAATAGCTAGTTTAAGTACAATACTTAGGTATACGAGTTATACAAATATAAAATAATAATAATAGCAATATTATACAACGCTATGATTTGTAAATTATTTTTTTTAAATATCATTAAACTGGATCATCGATACGTTATTAACTTTTAATAATGACAATGTGTGTTACATCATATTAGGCATGCATAGATATTTGAATTTTATTCAGCGAAACTCTAACATACATAACAGTGATTGCGAATATAGCTGTTTAATATAGTACAATGGTTCTAAATGAGTAAGTTCAAGATTAGTTAAATACTTAAATGTTGTATTATTAAAGAAGCAACTATATAGAAGAGAACAAAACTTGAATTTAAGTTCAAGTAATTATTTCTATAATAAATAACTATAATTACAACAATATTGGAAATTTATTGATTGATATTACAATATTATTGAGCAAATGCTCTACGTTTTACTACAGTATAATGGTCATTACATTATTTAAATTACTTGCATACAATGAAAATGACATTAAGTATTAGGTAATATGTTTTATAATTAACGTAAAAATATCAATTAATTTAAAAAATGTAATGCAAAAAACTCAAATTAAAGAATTCAATATTTGTTTTAATGTTTTTTTTCAATCATGTTGAAAAATTGGTGTTTTATTATGAATCACAATTTGTGATATTCATAACTCATAGGAAACACCAATCACTATATTATGGATAAATTGTAGAAGGTTGTTATAAAAATAATAGAAAACGCATATAATTTCGTATAAATATGCTAAAATATGCAATATCAAAAATTAATTAAAATGTGTATTTCCTATTAACTTTAGTCAAATTAACTACACAAACAATATAAGACCTTTTAATTAAAAAAATGAATAATATTCAATCATATTTCGATATATTTATTTTTACATTGATTGAAACTTAGTTTACACCTCATGGCGTATTGGAAATCATATAGATACATTATCTGCCTATCTCAATGAGTTCGCGCCGATCAATATTCAATATAATTTATTATATATAAACAATACGTTAATATTCATTTATTATGTCAAAAGTATTTAATAACGTATTATTATAACGTTCGTCTGTTTTTTCTCAACTTACTAAAATTAAATTTCAAACAATTATTAACATAAAAGTATTATGTATAATCAGTAAAGTATCTGTAAAAAATGTATCTATTTATTTTAAACCATCTATGTTGTTTGTGATATACTGTACCACTGTCTTTTCCCCATAAAATTATAGGTTTATAATTTATGAAATAATAACATAATTTAGTATTATGTTTTTGGTGTTTTATAAACTTATATATTATAACAATTAAAAAGTGCGTATATTTTACAAATAGTTTTTTTTTTTAATTTAGCGTAAGAACTAATGAAAATTGTTGATTTTTTTCTAAAAATGTAATTATTCTCATAATATTTTACGGAATTATAAGAAATATAGTCTTAATCCAAAAATAAATATGAACGAATAATTCGAGCTATTTTATTATTTTATATTAAAAGCTATTAAGAAAAATAAATAAAACATTATTCATAAATAAATAGTAAATACTTAACAAGAATTTTCAATTAATTTTTATATTAAACAGTTTTAGCTGTAATCATTAATTAGTTGGCTTCAAATATTCTCTGTTAAATATGCAAAAATCAGAAATACTGCATAAACAAGTTCTAGAATCCAGTAAAAAAAAATTAAAAATAATAATTTAGAAGAAATTTGATAGGTAATCAAATAACGGGCAATTAAAATTTTATTATACATGCATTTTGAATAATATGTTCCTACTCCAGGGATTATAATTTATAAGAGTGTACTTAAATTAATTAATCTGAAATATTATCTTAAATCGGGTTTCCAGTATTTTATTTAAAATGTAAAAACTTTGGGTTTTCTGTACCTATTTATAATTAAGCGAAGCGAGGAAAAGTTTATTCTTTGAAATCAAATACATAATTAACTGTCAATGTATACTACACGATCAGCTTACTATTTACTAATACTCAAAAATTTACGTAAACAGTAATATCAATTACCTACTCCCATAATACACTTCAAAATAATTCATTAAATACGATACAATTTATTATCACTCATTATTTTTATAAATGTAGTGAAAATATAAAAACTAAATTGACCTTTTTTTACGTTATTTTGTATATAAAACAAAATTCTTTTAATAGATATATAATTATAAATAATATATATATATTTTTTTGATTCAACTTAATATATATATATATAAGTATGAATTTACTTTAGATTCAATTTGATATTAATAGCTTTTAAGGATTTAATTTACAATATTATATATTCCAATTAAATAAATTAAATCATTTTCATAACAAGAGTAACTGAGTAAATACTAAAAAAATTAAAATATTATTATTGTGTTACATTGATATAATCAAATTAGAAATTTAAAATGAAAACTTAACAAAGATTATACTATAAAAACTAAGCAATTCAAGTAAATTAGATCTAAATTAATAAATATTTAGCTATATTAATTAAAACAATTATACGTAGATTCCTATCTATTTGTAATTATTATATTATCTCATCGTAATTTGTGCAAAGTATTAATAGATTGTTTTCAATTTTTTTTATACATACCTACTTGTATATCTATATATTACATAATAATATAATAATATTAGATTATGTATAGCCGTATATCAATCAGAATTAACTGTTATTTTCTTCTGATCAACTCTTTATGAATATTTTAATATATTTTTTAGTGATAGATTATTATTACGTACCATGTATGAAAAAGCAAAGTATAATGATATTATATTATACAATACTATTTATAAATGTATGTATAAATAATTTTGTTAACTATGCAAAAATGATTTTTTTGATTAAAACATGTCAGCAAACGACATAGGTAGGCATTATTCATTCTGTATACCTTTATATTATACAAATGAATTACAATCTTTACTTTTATATTATTTAATCATATTATATAAATATTATTTAGCCGAAAATAAATATAGAATATGAATAGGTTGGCGTATATAGACACGAGTAGAATGTGTATGGTAATATATCATAATTATTATTATTTGCATAGGTAAAATTATAGTAAATTATTTGTTTTTTATTACGTTTAATAAAAAATATAAATAATGATATATTAGTGGATAACATAAACATGATTAATTAGATGATCAAAATGAATTTAACACATAACTGTTAATAATTATACAATTATTATTTTTATTATTTATTTATTTATAAAAAATAATAATAATAAATTAAAAATACAATTTCATATTATCTTGAAAGATGTTAAATCAAAATATTCAATACCATTTATAAAAGAAATCACTTAAGATTTATATTGTTTCAAATTTTCATATTTTATGTTTAATTCAGTGATTCAGTCCATTCATTTTAAATCGCACTATACAAACGATTTCACAGTTGGTATGTTATTTTATATTTATATAGTATAATACATATTATGCAATGTTTATATATTATACACAGTCACTGAGTGTATCAGTAAGATTGCATAATCCATGATTTATTAAGATTCTGAGAGTGTATTTCATATATTATATTATATTATTTTATAATTTCGCGGTTAAAACAAAATAGAATGAACAAAACGATTGTGACACGTATATAATGGTAAATTATATAAACAAATACTATTCGTCTATTATTGGGACTATAGGTAGTTTTTAAGCCAATGTTTGATTGTTATAAACGTTTTAGAAGCATATTATTGCGCAGTGTAACGTATGAGTGGTAAAATCGATTATTTAACAACACTCCTTCAAATGTTCAATTCAGACAAATTATTACGTTACAATATATAATAATATATAAATAGTCATAGTTGGTTTTTTTTTTCAAGAAGCATTGTTCCGGAGCTAAAAAGGTGGTTCATATAGTAAAATAAAATGTAATAGCAGTATATATTATAATACACTCCGTCGTCGGTGTGTCTTATTACACAATTTATAAGCACCGAAACAAGTGTAGGAAATTCGTGATGGGGTTTGATATCAATAGAAAGAAAAAACACTAACACAGTATATGTGTTCATTATATTGCATAGTGTAGGTATGTGTTCAAGCCAAACATCAAAAAATCTACGTACCAAATAAAACAACAGCTATTGTTCATAGAGCAACATTTTATAGTAAACTGTATACATTATAATAATATATATATAGTAAAGCATTACTGTTGCAGTGACGCGCCGAGCAAAATGTATACCTTCGTAATTGTGTATACCGTCGAGAATTAAAATATAATAATATTGTAATGTCGTAATGGTGTCGTTATTATTTCCATATTAAACGCTATAACTGTAATGTCATTTAAATATGATAATTATTATAATATGATACAATAAATTATACAGTAATATATATATATATATATATATATATATATATATATATTTGATGGGCGGCCGTTAAGATTATTCGTATTCTCGTCGACGACAAACGGTTACGTTTATCGAACAGCTCAAATGATACTTACATATATAATACGACGGCGTACCTATTCCGCCGTTACAATCGGCAAAACTTTTATAGTGCTCACACACACACACACACACACGCGCGCGCGCGATGACTCACTAGTAATTATTTATTTACGATGCTAAATACTCTCCGTAAGTTTTGCGCCGCTGCAAAGGATCGTAGCAAAACGATAATATATACCTAACGTAAGACGAGCGCAGTGTGTAGGTACATCCAATCGTTACACTATTATAATACTGGACACATAATTTAATATTCCTAAAAACCTACCGACGAAGTAGACAAAGTAATAATTTTGTTTAATCTACAGTTATATGGACGAGTTAAAAATATTAACATCGTCATGTATTATTTTATTGTCTCGCGCACAGCAGTTAATTCGACGATTAAGTTCACGTGACATAATATATATTATTAAATAGAATATATAAAATTACTTGATATAGGTAGGTAAGATATTAATTCGCATATATTTTATGTAAATTGAATATTTATATTTTGGGCCGGTTATTGGCGAACACGATGGATACTACATTATGATTGTTGATATCGCATTGTATTATTTCATTTCGGAATGTACACGTTCACTGGAATTCGTTTTTAATTGAAAATAGGATGCCGATCAATGAAGTTCAACAGTCTACACGAAGTTATTTAAGTGCATATTTGCTTAATAATAATAATTGTTCTGACGGTAATCATAAATTAATATTGAAGTGAAAAATTGTATAACGCGAAGAGTACCGAGATCAAAAAGTACCCGTCATAAACAATATAAAAATAAGGCCTGTTAGTTTATTTAACAATTAAAAAAAATTCTGTTGTCCGACATCTTCGGAAAAACAAACAAATATTGTACAAATTACAATAAATGAGCAGCAAATGATTCACAGAAATGTATAGGTATAGCGATAAAAAATTATAATATTCTTTTAAAATATTTGTTGTTAGGTTAAGGTTATTTGAAAAATAAATGAATAGGTATTAATATTTAGTCTTTTTATACAATTGTTTTCAATAAAAAATGCTAACGAAAATTATAAATATTATATTATTTATAAATAGACAATATTATAGTGTTATTTTAGGATTAATAAGTATAGTTATTTACAAGAATTAATTTAGCGGTATAATTAGTTCATATTTTGAACGATTCTAGGATAGCAAGTTATTAAATAACTAAGTAGGTATAGTAAAAATGTGCTAGAGAAAGAATTTTTAATGAACTTAAGAACATTTTAAAGCTACTAAAACTAATACCGTTAATCAAAAACAACTTATCTGGGATCTTGTATCAAATTTTAAAAATTTTAAATATCTATAAATAGCTTAAATTGAGAAATTCTTCAATTTCTAAAGTTAATTTTTTTTTTAGTTAAAATCATTATTATACGTTTCGCTGTTTAAGAATATTCAATTTTGTAAAAATGTAAACTTTAATAATTTTCATATAATTATTATTATGGTGTTATGCTAAACTTTTTTTTTATTATAATAATAATAACTATATTCATATTTTATTATTAGAAATCTTGTAACAGATTTTTAAGTTAAATATATAAAATTAATATTTTATTAGTTATTATTAACTATATAAAATACTTTACAAATTGTAATGTTTGTGTTTTTAATAAATTACTGAACAACTAAAATCTGAAAATTATGACACGCGGCATTATAGTTAGTCAATTTATTTACACTACTGTCGTGGGTTGATTGTTTTGATTTACTAAAAGTTTACTAAAAATATATTATAATAGGTAGTTGTACGCGATATGAAAATATAAGAAAAACGAAATTTGTATTCGCGTAAACTACGACTAAATATAATTTTAAATATATCTAAATTTAGTATACCTAATAGTTAATAATTTAAAAAAGTATACATTTTTAACACATTATCATACTGTTACATTGTATTATAATATGCAGTGTCTTAACCTAAACATTAATTATAGTTATGGAATTCTATCATAAAGTAGTTTTTATAAAAAAACCCTACAAGCTTATAAGTACTAATGTGTTAAATCTCTTTTGGTCACCCTTCTGACGAGTGCGGGTTACCAGTTCAAATATGGTCTGTCTGATGGTCATGTGTACGAATGTAAATTGGACGAATGATCATATTATGTTAGAAATGTTTTGTATACGAAATATCAATAGTGTTCGAATATTTGAAATAATATAATATTATAAGATTATAATATTATACGTTTTTATCGTTTAGTCAATGATATCGATAAAACTGACGGGTATATCTCATAATAAATCTATAACATTCTTTGATTATCATCGAATTACCCAAAAAGGTGAGACCACAGTTGTAGGGCTGTTGATTGCGTAGGTATTTCAGTTTATTTAATATGTTAATTTATTGTAACAAATTAATTTAATATAATTTAATATACTTAATATGAGTGTGGGAAGTATTCAAATTATACCCATTATTCGTGGAGGAATGCTTTTAAGTTTAAATAATTTTATATGCATAAAAAATAAATGTGGTGTGCAAATTAAAGCTATCGAGTCTCGCCATGGCAAAAATATAATTGAATAACACTGCTTAATACCTAAACTTTGTCATAGACCTGTTGAAGTAAAAAAAAAATAAAATTAAAATAATCACACGTAATTCTAATCAAGAAAATATTATTCAGATTTACCAAACGGTAATATTACTGGCACTTCAAAAACAGTATCTGGTTTGTTAGCAAAGAATCGGTTATACAAATCGTTAAACGACAAAAAAAACCTATTTTAGAATACAAAAATCACAATTTTTTAATCTACCTTTATCATTATGTAACGCACTATGCGGTGATACATTTTTGATAAAAAAAACCAAAGTTCTTCTACTATTTACAAAAGTTGAGAATTGTAAGATTTTACATGAATCAAACTGTTGGTTGAGCAATAGTACGTTTAAAGTATTCAGAAAACTCTTTTATCAAGTTTATGTTTTACATGCTTTAATTAAAAAAGGTACAGGTGAAATATGTACCCCTATTTGTCTTAATGACCGAGAAATAATCAAAAATTATTTACGCAAATGTTTTCTTTAATTAATGATTACTGTACAGAAAATAATATACTCGTAAATGTAACAATGAATAAAAATTTAAAAATTGTGACCAATTTTGAAAAGGTGGCATTATTAATTTCATAAATGAAACTTTTTTATACGCAATTATTCAACGTGTTTTTTTCATTTGTCTCAAAACATTGATCGAAAAATTTAAGAACTTGACCTATCAGAAAAATAAATAGAATAATATCGTCTCATCCTGCTACAAATATTTGGTAACTTATTTAAAGTTACGCGTTTTCCTGATTTTTTTTGTTTTTAGGCCTATATAAATTCACACAAAAATAAAATTACAAAAAATTCAAAAAAATACTGAAGCGGCAATAGAGATGTTAGTTTATGGAGGACCAACGAAACAAACAAAAAATAAATAAATATAGAATTAAATTCAAGATTGAAATCAATTCATGCACATGTTGCACGTATTCTAATAAACAAAAATTATGATAAATTAGAATATTTACGTGCAATCGATCATAGTTTAAATCTATAATGTATAACTTTATTTATGAATGATAACATTTTAAAATATTTTTATATTTGAATTTAAATTTAATTTTGGAAGAACCAATAATGTTCAATTTTTAAAGTTGACAAAAATACAAACATTCGTTTCATATTTTTATATTTTGAACACTCGATCTTTTATATACAAAATATTTTTAACAAATGACCATTCGGCCAATTAATATTCAAACACATAACCTTCAAACAGACCATATTCGAACTATAGTGACCATCGCTCCATCTATATTAGTTATGATGTACTTATAAATTGCACTTTTGATACTATGCGTAGGACCTACATTGTCATTTTTTGGTATAATTCAGTACAATTAACACTTTATATTATTTAAATAAATAGTATTTACCTTTTACATTCTACATATATACAAAATTATATCATGGCCATACATAGTTTATAATAATTATTGTTAAAAAATGTATTTGTTCTTTACCTCTACTTAACTATAAGTTAAGTATAACTAGTATTTAAATTTCAGAAATACTTACTAATTTTATTGAATAAAATTGAGTAATTTTTTCCAGTTATTAGTAAAACTGTTCGAACTCTGATTTACAATAAACCTAAGATAAGTATAAAAAAATTTTAAATTCCAGTGATTTACGATGGAAACAATGTATAAGTAATAAATAAAATACCTATACTAATATTATCAATAACAATATTTTATTGATTTTAGAGTACAGAATAAAATTGTTATTAATACATTTATCTAGTAAATATGTTTTATTCATAAATTAAGATACGAGTTCCTGGAAAATTCTTCATTTTTGATTATGAAGCGTTAAGTATTTGCGTTTAATAACAGGGGTAATTTTCAGAAATATTCACTTCCACTCACCATCCTTCTTTGTCCATCCTTGACCCGCAACGCCTATATATACCGTACCCCGCATTACTCTACCACTCTCCAATGACAACTTTTACATCTGTCAGTTGTTAGGAGCGCCTCTAGGCTATTTTAAAAGGGGAAGTGGGTGCACATTAATTTTAACTCAATAATCATACAGAAAAGCATGTAAAAGCATAAATAAGTGTATTTAACACTATACAAACATTTAAATATTATTCTGTGTTATAATATTATATGTATTAAGTAGCAATAGGTAGGTACCTAAGGTGCCTACATAGTACATCTCGTTGTAATTTAAACCAGGCACTCATATTTTTAACAGAAAATTAACAAAATAAATATTTAAATAAAAACTTCTTCATAACTGTGCTAAAAATAAAACAGTTAAACAGAAATACTTTTTAGATTTTAAATTTAATATTTTAAATGACATATTATGATCAAAATTTACCAGCGGTTGCCAACGATAAATTACAATTAATTATAATAACATTTATAATAACGTTCTCGCAGCCGGTCACGATTGCCAAGTGACGTTGAATGGCTAGTGCGCATTAACGGTGCAATTACGTTTGTAACAACGATGGACTAGATGACGACCAAACAACGAAGCCAGCGAAGATTTGGTGCTGTGGTATCGGCAATGACCAAAGGCGTGACTCGGCTGGCGGGATTATCACTGGGGCATTTACGAAAAAAGTTGGTAGATCGTACCACGGTCCTGATACTCTCTACGGTTTTTGCCTTTGCGTCCAATCAGTCGAGTCTGCGTCTGGTGATCATCGGAGTCGCGTACCATCAAACCCTGGAACGAGGAATTCTCGCTGCTGTCTTTACTATGTTTGTTCCAATAGAGGCTAATCGGCTATTCGTGTAAACGTGTTAATTTGCTTTCGTAGATATATCACTCACCCCGCACTTAATCGTCACCATAGTCGTATTATAGAGCATGTTCGTACACTTGGTCGGCATCACATCGTCGTTGTTGTCGTCATCGGCAACAACTCGTATAATATGACCTGTAGTATTATAATACATAAATCTACATCGCCCTAGTTTACGTGTCTTGTCTAATATTTATTTACTCGACACTCGTTTTATAATATTAAGTCTTATTTATGTATTTTTGTTTTTAATTTTAACCACGTGATATTTTTTCATTTAATATTTTAACTAAATACCTAACATTTTTTGCCTAACCCACTTTGAGCCTTGTATAAATATGATAAAAATGTTCTATCTGAGTCAATTTAAATAATGTTTTTTTTTTTTATACTAAATTTAGTTAAAATTAATTTACTTAATATCTCGGTAATTATATTAAAGTATAATTATTATATACGTATAAACAAAGCGAAAAACACAAAACGAGATAGTTTTTTTAATTTCATACATATTTACGTTATAGAATTTTACAACGTGTGTCAAAGTTGGCCATATTATATAATAGAATTTTTCGACGATAATATAAAGTCGGTGGCTGCAGCAACTCTTTTTCTCTTGTTCAGTTACAGAGTCGGTTCAATAAATCGGAGTATAGTGCCTACAGAGAACTCCACGATTCAATGTAGTTGCATTATCCGCCGGAACTCCTGTCATGCTATATCCGTGGATGATGGTCTTAGATTACCTGGGGAAAGCTAACGAGGACTTTGACAGTTTGACGGTCCCACTGTAGTCATCTTCGGGCCACCTGTACAGATATTCTCGTCAAATACACGAAGTTTACGCGCCACCCGATTTCCCAGGTCAGTACGTTCGGATTGGCACTATCCATGGTGTGACGAGACGCATTTTACATCCTAAAAGCTTACTTTAATATCCGGAAGTTACCGGAATCCCTGGTCCGCCACCTAACTACCAATGCTGTGATGATAGCTATATACTGCGGGGTATAGTACGTACTCAAAATGACGTGCCGAATGATCTATGAAAAGATCTATCGAGCAGACCGGACCGCCAAACAATATAGTAATAATTATACAGATAAACATATCATATTGGTATAAAATCGTCATTGAGAATTCGGACTCAATTGATAGTTAATTATCTGATGGAAAACTATATAACCGGTACTGAAGGTATGGTCTGCTTTGTTCTATCTGTATCTTCTACTGTGGTTATGGTAATAGTTGGTCCACAACACCGCTAGGGGAATATTTTTAGAAATGAAATGAATATTCAACTGATTAATTAATTTAAAATTATTTTTGTAAGCATGCAATAAATGTTTGTTAACTGTGAGGATGAATTAGAAGAAAAGAACGGAAGTAGGTATATAAGAATTTATTATAATATTTTATTTGAAATATTTACAATAGTATCACATATCGTGGTCAGAGGTGAAGTAGTGAAACGTTGGTTGACACGAAACCGCTTACAATCATTGGTAGAAACAATATTGTTATAGGTTCCCTATGATATACCTAGTAGTGTGTAGAAGTTTAGAACACATTTTTCAAGACTTCAAGTATGTTGATTTGTACCGTTAGAGCATATGCACGTTACGAAGTATAATATGTTTAATTAACGATTCGAATACCTCGTATACCTGAAAATATAAAAACTTATAATTTGATAACTATGTGTAAACTATCGCGTAAACAAATTATTGGGTGGACGGACGACACATTTAAAATGCACCTGAAATACCTGATTAGTTACACCTTTTAGTCAGGTTAGGTTAGGTTAGGTCACCTAAAGGGACGGTAACAGAGTATGCATCTGCAGAGACTAGGCAGAGTTAATATGTCCATACTAAATTTTGCAGCATCTAATTAGTATAATAATTATTCGTAATAATCTAAACAAATATTAAACTATTACGGTATAAATGGTATGATATTTGTTTTTCTGTATTTATTGATTATAGAAGTACCGAATCTAGAACGTTTTGTCCCTCCGTCAAAAAAAATTAATGTAAATATTAAGATAGGATTTTTTGTTCCGAAAATTACAAAAAAAAAAAAAAATCGTTTCATAAGAAATCGTTATTTTATTCTTGAATATTTGATTTCATCCAATTTAAACTTTTGATGCATTTAAAAATATTTGTAGAATTATTACGATCAAGTATTTTAAAATTATCTAATTACGAATTTCGAGAAACCTTACCTATATTAAATTTCTACAAAAGTAGATCACTTTTAATGTTCATTTTTATTAGAAACTACTAGTAAGAAGTTTGCAATGTTTAATATAGTGATCGTTACCAGAATTTAAAAATAAATTGATATTTCTATATTACTTATTACTTTTGGTTTAATATTATTAAAGTGGAAAATAGTTAAATACAAAAAAATATGTGAAAACTATTTTTTAATAATGTGTTTCTTTTAATATTTGTGTACGAGTATCTATCAACATTTTTTTCTTTAATAATGGTTTATAAAAATATTAAATTATATTTACACATATTTGATAATAAAAACTATTTTGAATATCATATTATTCAAGTATTTTTTAAATACCTACCATTATTGCATTACGAAGTTTTTATTATTTTTTTTTATTGTTGTTATATAAATATTAAAAATATATAGAGCCATTATTATTATTTTTTTTTTAGATTCTGAATGGAGCGATGAATGTATTGATTTTACAATGATGTATATTTTTTTTGTATCTGAAATTCTGAATACTCTAAGAAGAGTAATTGAAAAAAGGCTTCGATCTTCTATTCTAAGGTTGGTTTTGAAGAAAATTAAATGTAATTTGTACTTAGAACAGGTTAAAATTAAAAATGCATAGTATTATTCAAAATAATTGGGAAAAACAAACAATAAATTTAGAAAAAACCGGTAGTTTTTGAAAATACATATATTGATTTTTTTTTGGTTTAACTAAAAAACGTGAAACTGTTACCTACTTGAAATTTGTTTATTGCTTTTTAACACTACAAGGTAATTCTTTTATTATTAAACACTTATTATTTTGTCAAGTATTGTTTTTTTTCAAAATATTTTGTATCATGCTTTTCTCAAACTGTATGAATTTTTTTATTTTTTCCACCTTTTTATTTAATAGCGAAACCACTATCAACTTTTTATTTTCAAATAGAAACCTATATTTAAAATGTATTAAATTAATAGCGCTATTTTTTTTTATGAATTTTAACGTTAAAATTATTATTTTTCGTGAAATTTCTTAGTGAGATATAGCTTTTCAAAATTGGATGGTTTTCGGTTTTATAATATTTCTTGTTTCTGAAGACCAGTAATTACATGGGTAATAGATAATAAGAGGTACATATTTTCATATGTAATAAACTCATTATCGAATCCCAGTGATGCAATTTATACCTGTAGATACCAACGCCTCTCAGCAGTAATAACCAGTGGAAATAACATCTAAAAATCTTAAACCACCCAACTTTTAAAAGTTATAACTTAATAACGGTTAAATTAAAAATAATAACGTCAAAATTCTTAAAAAAAAATAGCCCTTCTAATCAATGATATTTCAAATATAGGTTACCATTTGAAAATCAAAAGTTTATAGGGATTTCACTATTAAATATAAGGGTGAACAAAATAAAAATGTTACATAGTTTTAGAAAAGCATGAAACTAAAAATGTTGAAAAATAATTGAAAAAAGTCAACATTTTGAAATAATGAGTGTTTAATGATAAAAGAATCGCCCTGTAGGTACATAGAAATTTCTATTTTTTCATTTTTTTTTATAAATGTCAATGACTTTTTTTTTCTCACTTCTCAACAGTTACAACCGAATAATATATTGAAAAAACATTTAGCTTATTATTTATAATATAGAATTATAGACATTTTGAACATAGGTAAAAGAAAATAATGCTACGATTTAGGATTTCTTGAAATATTTAATTAAGTGCCTATGAAAATTAAATCTATAGCCTATACCTTCAATAGATGAAAACCCTGAGTATCTACATACGATGAATATACAAACAAGTTAAGAGCTGAAATATTTAAGTAAATATTTATTTAATTTTCATAGTATTTACACAAGCTTTTAGTACTAATATGTACATCATAAGATTGAAATAATAAATATACGGTACACCCTTTTTAATTAATCATTATTTTTTATTGCAGTTATAATATTTTTAGCCTACTAGAATTATTATATACATATATAGTGAACAATTTAAAATATACAAGTAAATAAAGTATAGTTTCTTTTATTTTAATCAGCTAATTATTTTCATAGAGTGCTCATTAATATGAAACTAATCTTCGGGAGATAATTCTAGCGCTGATCAGTCTTATCTCAAAATTTAATATAGAAATTACCATTAAGTTAAATAATGAAATCAGGTAAGTGGTAAGTATTAACCAATTAAATTATTTATACAAAACGATGGGCAGGACAAAAAGATTAGGTGTAATCGTCTTAGTTATTAATTACAATAAGATATGATAATATATTTTATATTTTTATGTATATAAAAAAGTGCCCACCTATTTTTATTTGATTTCCAATCAAAGTAATTATTCGAAGTACACAATAATATTATATTATGTAATATCACAATTCACAATACACTTTAAGAAAATAATGTATTCTTGATATAGTAAATAAACTATAACTAATGTAATTTCCTCAAAGTTAAATTTATTAATTATACTTATATGGTCTAATAAATAGTAAACATTTTCTGATTAGATATATAATCAATTGTAATTACATTTTTGGAAATTGAGTGAATATTGAATTCAATATAGCCATTTAAGTGTCTGTGTAAAATAACTAATAGTAATATATATTGCAGACTGTATCTATATATATATATATTAACCACCGTGGTGCCAAAATTTTATTTGTTTTTAAGCAATTGAACTATCCGTTTTACTAAAATAATGTGACATGTGACAATGTGACACTAAAAGGCCAGCTTTTAAACTAAAATGCCTTAGTACACTGTAGATAGCCTACAATTGTTAGAAACGACCAATAACGAACTATCAAATGTCAATTATTATCATCATCTATCGTCAGTTTAATTGTCAGCATCTAACAGTAGTGGACAACAGTTAGTGGAAAGCGCATAGTATAACATCTGATAACGATAAATTGTTTCATATGTAATTTTAATATTGTTATAACTTATTATAAAAACATGATACAGAAAACATATTTATAAATGAAAAACTTATCACTCCAGTCAGTACTAAGACGAAACAGAAGACACCAAGTTATTAATTATTTTTTCTATATAATATTGCAAATCATTTTTATTCCTTCATACTGTCACCGTGGTTGGTATCATTGCAATATTTACTTTTATTCTTATAATATAATGTGTGCATACGTAAGTGCATTGTACACATCACACATGCGTGCTAAAGTCTTAATAGAAAGGCCTTGTATTCAGACATATTGAGTTATATTCATATAAAACACGTCCTCTCCCTCCCTCCACCAAAAAAAACACATAATATTACATTACGCCACTCGTCCGGGTGACTTACGTTTATTAATATTATTAATAAATAAACATATATTAAATGCATTACATTATTTAATTTTTATTTTTGCTATTGCTGAATGACTCAAATTATTTTGTTTCCTCCATGTATTCAACATGAAACTTCTAACACCAGAGATGCCCATTAAAATGTCAACTGAGAAACAGACCCCCTAGTGCCATACATAACAGCTTGATGAATTTTCCCGTTCATATCTACCGCTTTCAAAAGACGTACTTGAATTTCTGATTTTATTGACCTACAAGTACTACCATAAAAAAAAAATGAATTAAAAGATATTCAGTGAAATTACCAAATTGATCATATTATTTCTATTATATTACATTAAAAAAAAAAAAAAAATATATTGTTCTATAATTATTAAATATTTTAAATATGTATATTTTTTATTATATTAATTGGCTACTTATTTTTGTTATAAAATTAATTAACACATGAATACAATAATATTATACATTTTTACCAGTAGATACGTAATATTTTTTTGATACACAGCTAATACTGTCATATTTCAACACGTAGTTAGTAATCAGTATTGGATAATAATGTAACAGACGTGACGCATTATTATAAATAGCGTTACTTTATTAGTAACGTACTCTGTAATTTTGTTAGAATTGAGTAATGAAAAGTAATGAAAATTTAATGGAAATTACTTTTGATAAGTAATCCTAACCTAACCGTTTCAATTGTTTGTAGTTACAATATTATTATAAAAAAAAAAATTTTAAAAAAACAAAAAAAAATATAATAATATTAAATAATATGTCTATAATGCGAGTATTGGGTATGCAAAAACCAAAGGTTTTGACATATACAACTTGTGCCATTTATTACGATAAAAGTTAATTGCATTTATTAATTAATTAGCTTTTCTCTTAATACACAGAACATCGTTTCCTATAAGTAGCTCACTTGGACTGGTATTATTAAGTTTTTAATACATATTAACTCTATTAACTATTAGGTATAACTGTAAATAGATTATTAACAAATATAGATGTGTAGAAATAAATAAAAAAAATTTTAAATTATCAAGAAAATTGACTTAATTTATAGTTTATTTTTTCATATAATAATATACTTACTTACCTATACAATAATTATTAAGGACTATCGAAAACAAATAATATTAATTTATATTCAATACTATTTTTGAATAGTTATAAATCAATAATATTTCATTTTATTAAACATATTAGGACGAACCTAAACAGAAATGATAAAGTAAAGTGTAATAAATAATAAAATCGAGTTAAAGACGAATCAATATTGTTATGTACCTACTACCTATACTACATATTAACTGTTGTTTTTTTTTTTTGTAATGAGAAGTAACGTAGATACTTTTTAGATTGAAAAGAAAAGCAATTTCATTACAACTTTATTTGAGTAACGATTAAAGTAATTTAATTACTTCCAAAAAATAACTTATCCAACACTGTAATAATAAGTATTAATTGTGCTTACTGTTTTAGTAATATAAATTAAAAAATATATTGCACTTAATTTATCTAGAATTATAAGTCGGATTTATGACAATATTTATTCATATTAATTTTTTTTTTTTTATGTTAGTTTTAATAGTTTTTATCATTTATTATTATTATATATTATGGGTCCGGATTAAAAATAAAATAAATTCTTAAACTTTAAATTTGTGCAACACTGAGATTCAGAGTCAACTGTGATTTCCCATGGCCTAAGAAGACATAGATATACACTACATCTTCTATCATCTTCTAACTATGAATATTTAATAATACTGCTTGACATACTAAAAATATACTTATTGCCTATAATGCATTTTTAATTTCTTTAGTACTTTTTTCTTCGACTTTAGACGAATCACTTAGCAAATGCAAAAAATAAAACAATTTTAAAAATGTATGAAAACAAAAAACAATTTAAAAATGTGTATTCTTTATAGATATTTTTTTCTGATTTTTCTAATCATTTTTGTTTTTACAATATAAGTTTGTTAGTTATTACTTATTAATCTATGGATCATAAATAAATTCATTAGTTATTTTGGTATATTAATCTTTTTAGTGATAGTCTAAAGAACAACGAAATAATTTATTTTTATATTTTTTTAATCTTACCCTAAGGAACTTTATGAAATAGTCAAGAAATTCAATTTGTATTATAACAATTTGGTAATGTTTTTCAGGTCTACTAAAATTATTATATTACGAGTTTTTTTTTATTGTTATTAGCAATTTTTGATTTTTTTATATATTTATTTATTCTTTTATTACTTGATTAATTTTATACATTCTAAATTATCTACAAACTTGTGTAACGTTTTCACTATTTACAAAGTAATTTAAAAAGTTTGTTCTGTGTTATTTTTGAAGTTAGTTAATTTTAAAATAATAGCATAAACGTAATTACTGCCTCTATTACATCACGATGATTTATAGCTTGTTATGTTTTACTTAATTTGTTAAGTATTCTTTATAGCGGGAAAACTAAGGCTTTGGTCATATTTAATTATTGATAACAATTTTGTAACAAATCATATTTGCATATTTACATACAATAAATAAATAATAATTCAATACTCTATATTATTATTACTTTAATTTACTAGATTATTAGGTAGTAACTAGTAAAGTTTGATAACAATACCTACTAGATAGGTATCTGCATAAGTATTCAAAAGATTAAGCGATTCTCAACAACAATTGTGAAAACATTATTTCCAATTTATGTCGTAAAATTAAGCGAACACCATATGTGTATATACAATATATGTATATATAATATATAATATATGTAATATATGTATATAGACAAAATTATTTTTTAATCAGAATTAATATATTCATAACAATGAGCTATAACAGTGCATGTTTATTTTGTGTTAAAATTAAATTAGATACCTAATATTTTCTTTTTGATAATATATTAAGCAATAATATTATGAATATTGAAACTGGAAAGTTATTAAGTAATAAATTAAAACTAAGCTTTATTCTAAAACATAGGTAAACGTATTTTATCTAGTCAGAAAAGTATGTGTATGTATACTTAAAAATTAATCTTTATTGAAATGGAATTTATTGTTTTAAGGCTGTGTAAGGGTAAAGTCCAAGGAGTAACAATAAAGATTCAAAAATTAACAACTGAAAATAAATTTATCTTATAAATAAATCTAAATAATATTACTATACATAATAGTTAATTTCACCAATATATTTTCAAATTGATCACATAACGTATAGATGGATTACTCAAGTAAATATTTTTTTTTTTTATATAAATAGATAAAAAATAAATTCCTAATCGAATATTTGTAAGAGCAAATACCATAAATACTTAATAAACCAGATCATTTAATATTATTATTAAGAAGATCATAAATAAATAAGACGTCAGATAACTTACATCTAACCACACGCATGACTAAATATAATTATATAAATAGTGACTGTTGCTATGTGAACGAGTCTCTAGTATCGGTAAATTTAAACAAAAAGCAATTGGAATTTATAGTGAACATTGTCAACCAGTTTATCTATAATTTATTATACACTTAAAAATTATACTAAAATCAATTTAATAGAATTTAGTTAATAGTTTGTTTATAATCAATATGCATTGAAATAGTTTATAATGATTAAAATAATAATTAAAGACTATTGTTGAAATTTAAAAAATAAATAGACTTTATTTGCATTTGAATTTTAGTTATTTTCTATTTTATTTTTTAACCCTATAGTTGACTAGCTGTATGAATCGACTTCACACGCGAAAAATGTTAATATTTTAGTTTTAATGGCATGTTATTAACTAAAATATTTAAAAAAAAGTAATGTATTAAAAAAAAATAAGTATCAATTATAATTCAAACTACTATCTAAACTTTTCTAGTACTTTTAAAAATATTCTCTGAATTTTATGTTAAAAAATCAACTATCGTATACACATTTCCTTACATAACAAATATTTGTTGTTGAATGAGACATTTTTAATTAAATAAATTGATAACACTTAATATTCAATTTTTGATTTTTGAAGGATTATTATTTTTTATCTTGTGTATTGCAAATTGCAACCTATATTTTTCTATAACTATTGATGCACAAACATTGTATTAATATAGACAACAGTTAATTTAAATATCATCATTATAATGAACAAAAATATTGTAATATATGTATACATTGAATGCAAACATGTCCCTCTTATTAAATATTAATTGATTGAGAATATGATTAAATAATGATTAAATATTCTAAATGAACATTTTAAAAATAATTATCAATGAAAAATATTAAATTTAAAATAGGTTAAAGTTAAAAAAATCAAAGATATATTTTCAAAATAAATAAAAGTACAACCGTTAGATGAGTACCCTATTCATACATGATGAACCTACTTATATAAATAATATTATACCTTATTATTTTAATAAACCTAAAATAAACAAATATATCTATATAAGCATTATTATTTTGCAAATATATGGCGATTTGTATACGTCTAATCCTGGTTTAATGAACGTAAAAAATATATTGTTTTTTTATAATGTATATACAATATAGTTATTCGTGATGACAAAATGTTGATGGTCATTAAAAATAAAAAAATAAAATCTTTTTAATTTTTAATTTATAATTTTATAATGAAATAAACTCACGCAGTTACAAATTTGCATAAAATGAAAAACATGAACCTTTACTTTGTCGCGTATTTCTCTGCCCCTTAAATATATTAATTTTTTTTTTAAGCCACGCATGACGCAAAATATATACTCATGGTCCCTAACGCTCTTCAGTTGAATGAATGATTTTCGACGGAGTTAGGCAAACCTACAAAACGGTTTGAAAAGTTCTTAATCACATCGTCATTATTATTAATGCATGCTTCCATTCAGATCCAAAACTAAATAAATACGAAATGTATGCAAAAAAAAATTTCACCCTAATGCATTTGGAATTTGATCACATTAAATAGGGCCAATATTAATGCGATGTGTGCGTGTTAATTATATGGTTTAAACGATATAGCTAGTGAAAATGATACGTTGCGGCTGCAGTTCAGTAAACACGCATCGACAAAAGCCATTAAATGATGATGAATACAGCACACAGCAATGTGCGACCCTTAATACGTTGCTTATATATACATTATCGAGCAACAGTAATTTAATTTGTCTTGATCTATATCTTATTATGTTTACCGCTGTACCAAATATTAAAGATGGTATTGAATTAAACAAATCTGCAAAAGCAATATGAATGCGCTATTAGCAATAACTCCTAACTTCGTTTAACAACCAATAATAAAAATTATTATTATTATTATTTTTAAACTTGTATTTGATAATATTTAGTATTTACTTTTCTTGTGATATTGATAAATAGCACAAACGTAAATGACACGTATAATCGATGTTACGAATTTTATGATTGTACCTACCATAAAGTTGCCGAAATAAAAAACCGTATACATATCATACCTATTAAATGTTTTAAAGTTAAAAGTTATCAGAAAAAATGTGAATAAAAAAACGTACTTTTATTTTACTGCATGTATTATGAATTTTACGAGTATTTGAAATGTACTTTGTGAAATTGCTGCGAGTTACGACTATGAATAATTAATATTAATATTAGTCCAGTTAAATGCATATTTTTATAATTAAAAAAAACAGCCGGACATGTAACTGCTATCATACGAGTGAGCAATTTATTGATCCAACACACGACTGATTCGGGTAGACCACATGCTAACGTTTTATCGGTGCTAAACACATAACTAGACCATATTATATACCTATATATGAACAGCTACAATATTACGGTTGCATTATGTCCGAGCTATAAAACGACACTTATGAAAAAGAAAGAAGTAAAGGAAATTTTCATTATGTCGCAAAATCAGATTTAGTGTAATAATAATTCATCAGACTCAACCTTCCTTATTTTTTTTTTCTAAAAGATTTGTACGATACTTTTTAAGTTATACAAATCTTGATAAAAATCATGAGATAAAAATAACATATTCCGCTCGTTAACTCACGAACGTTAAGCCTTCATTTCAAAAATAATATGCCCAATAGAGAGAGAATGCGAAATTCAAAATTTACATAATATGGATGATTCGTTATAGTTACCAAAATACTAATTGTATTTTTAATAACAATTTAAGATAACGTTAAATAACAAACTACAATAATAATTATAATATAAATATTTAAGTTTTAAAACATTTGAGATAAAATAAATATCTTTCAACTGATAAAAAAAGAACATTATAATATAAGAATGACACGTACTAGAATATTAATATATTGTTTTGAATTATTCTTGTTGTTGCGGCTATATTTTTGAATTTTGCTAGAAAGTAATTTATATATTAAACAACTTTGTGTAGGTACCAATCTCAGTATTACACCAA